>NC_079172.1:12929360-13151860 GCF_947568905.1 Ostrea edulis
ATTACGTTTTCGATGGTGAAATCGTGCTTCTTATGAGGTGCTTAAATGAACCATTAATAAAATTTTAATGCAATGAGCCTATAACTACTGCTAATATGTGTTTCTCAATTTGTCTACAGACTGGTGTGTGTTATCATCACATTGTAGGATAAACATTTAAAGCATTAAGGGCTGCATGTCAAGCCCTTAAAATTTGATCACATGTGTGATATCTAAAAGCTGTTGATTAACACATGAGGCACAGATCATACCGTATTTTTGCATGTGAATTTTTTGTTTTTCAAAGAAAAAAATTAATCATAATGAACGGTGTATCAATTAAAAGTACCTTAATTAGTTTGCTTTCCTTTTTTTTTTTAGATGGGAATCATGATCACCAAGGACATATGAAGATTGGTTTATGGGTACTAGCTGGAATCCTCTCATTTCTAATCATTGAAAAAGTATTCGCAAAAGAAGGAGAATTTGATCATGTAGGTGAATTATGGACATTTTTGTGAATTATGGACATTTTTTGTGAATTATGGACATTTTTTGTGAATTATGGACATTTTTGCATAGTAAAAGATAAAATCGTTAAGGATATTTGTGTGGCGGACAAGCGATTCTTTTTGTATACTATAGCACTTTTGGCCCTAAAAAGAATTTAGGTTTCAGTGCCAATACTGCAGTAACTACTAAGATTGGTAATTTAAAAAGAAACACTGTTACATAATTTAGTGATGGAGACTTATATACCCCCTCAAAAAACCCAATAAGAGGCCATTGATTACTGCTAGAGTACTGGTTACTGTATTATGGAGTGTTGTAAATAATAAATGATTAACTGACATCTGGAACCTAGTGGAGAACTGGTGATGTAACAGTTACAGAATTTCAACTCCTCCATGCCTGATAACTTTACTTCTGCTTCTTCTCATTCCAAGCTTCAGGAAAAGATCAATGGCTGTAATTTCATTTCTGAACATTTTCTCTAATTTAGTAGATCAACAGCACATGCAATAAAACAAAGCAAATTCAGTGTATGCCATTGAATGAAAAAACAACAACAATAACGTGTATATATAAAGAATGTAGTAACTAGGAAATTTCCATGATAAAAGTATTTGACTGTCAATTTTCCCTGTAGAGTATAGGTTGGCCTTATAATATGAATGCTTGTCTGCATTGTAAATTGCACTAATACATATTCTGATGTTTTGGGTTGTTGTTTTTTTTTTCCAGATGCATGATGATTGTGACTCAAGTGATGAAGACGAAGACTGCCGAAATAAGCAGATTTCAGATTCAGCAAAAATAAATGGTTGTGATTTAAGAAAAAGGACTAGTTTATCTGATAATCATGGAAAAAATTACAAAAAGCAAACTCGTGCATTAAAATCACCACAGAAAGCTGAACCTGCAGCATCCAAACAGAGCGCAGATGCAGATACAGACAAGGAATCAAATATCAAGGTAGAGATAGCACTCTCAGAAAACTTGCCAGTTAGACTTTGATGAAGTGCTCTATGCATGGAATGTTATCACGTATATGCCATATGTTTTGACATGTAATAATTTTTGTGTACGAAAAGAGAATTCAATGATTTTAAGAAAATTTTGGAGGGTTTTTTTCTTTTCTTTCTTTTTTTTTCTTTTTTTTTGCATGAAATGTTACGTTTGTTGGCAGCTGTGGTACTGATGTCCAGCAGAGTGCATGCAGGGCTCACTGTTAATAAAGTAAAAAAAAAAAAAAAAAAGTCACTTGTAATCATGCTGGGGCTGTATAAACAGCTGTTTGTGTGTGTATTGCATTACTCTAGTAGGTGATGTGTCTTTGTGTGTATATACTTATGCTGACTGTATAGGGTTAATGTAGAGAGAGAGACTGGTGGGAAGATGTACAGGTATATTGTTGCCTTCTGTTTGTAGGTCAGCGGTTACCTGAACTTATTAGCCAATGTCATAGACAACTTTACCCATGGGCTAGCGGTAGGAGGGAGCTTTCTAGTCAGTAATAAGGTATGAATCAGTCTACACCTGTATAGGTAGGAACTTGTGTACTAGTAGAGATCAGTCTACACCTGTATAGGTAAGAACTTGTATACTAGTAGAGATCAATCAGTCTACACCTGTATAGGTAGGAACTTGTGTACTAGTAGAGATCAATCAGTCTACACCTGTATAGGTAGGAACTTGTGTACTAGTAGAGATCAGTCTACACCTGTACAGGTAGGAACTTGTGTACTAGTAGAGATCAATCAGTCTACACCTGTATAGGTAAGAACTTGTGTACTAGTAGAGATCAGTCTACACCTGTACAGGTAAGAACTTGTGTACTAGTAGAGATCAGTCTACACCTGTACAGGTAGGAACTTGTGTACTAGTAGAGATCAATCAGTCTACACCTGTATAGGTAAGAACTTGTGTACTAGTAGAGATCAGTCTACACCTGTACAGGTAAGAACTTGTGTACTAGTAGAGATCAGTCTACACCTGTACAGGTAAGAACTTGTGTACTAGTAGAGATCAGTCTACACCTGTACAGGTAGGAACTTGTGTACTAGTAGAGATCAGTCTACACCTGTACAGGTAGGAACTTGTGTACTAGTAGAGATCAATCAGTCTACACCTGTACAGGTAGGAACTTGTGTACTAGGAGAGATCGAGTTCCATTCATGAACTCCTTCCTCTCTAGCCAGCCACAATGATTAAACTTCAGAATGGTGTAGCACACTTCCTACAAGTCATCTCAGGTCTAACGAAAATCGGGTTAACTTCGAAGCCATGTGAAATGGCGACTTAAACATTCTGTTTTGTTATTGGATTTCTAAATCACATTCATTGCTGTTTAGCTTTCTTTGGGTTTATCAGGACAAAAAAAAAAAAGTTGTTGAATGGTAAGTCACGATTTGGCATGGCCTTACATCTGAATGAGGCAACTTGAAAGAAGTTCATGACCAGTCACAGTAAAATAAAAACAAACAAAACAAACCATCTCGGAGTTAAATCATTGTGGATTTCATCTACATAGGTGTGGGAATAAGTGCATAGCCTGCAGAAATAATGCAAGTGATGGAAGCAATGTGGATATTTTGATTGTCCTCCCTTTTGGTGTTTTAGTATATAACATTACAATAGACATATGTGACATATCCCTATGATTACTGTATCACTCACTATACTTATACTGTATCACAGAACCCTTTATCTCGACATGGTGTTTCTCCGTGCAGATAAATCTGTAGCTTTTCTAACCATAGGATGGATTGTTATTTACTTTGATTTAAAAATAAAATTTGCTACCATTGCTTGATACAAAAAAAATTAGTACAATAAGACTTTCAATATGCAAACCACACCATGTGCAGATCCTGACCTGTAAAAATAGACTAAGTTTATGGTGTGTGTTTTAAGAATAATGTCCAATCAAATACTTAGTAAAATCCCAAATATCAGTAGTTTTCTGGGAACGAGCCAACAGCTCAATAAAACCCAGCTTGATGTTGATAAACTTAACTAATCTGTATAGTTAAACACTGTACAACTTGTTTTTTACATCAGCTGTAATTGAATACAATTAGGTTATGCTTATATTTAATTAGTTCTTGGAGGACAGAGGTTTCTTTTCAAGTTCATGAAAATAATTAAAAAGAAGTACACGATAGTTAACAATTTGCCTCTTGAGAAAATGTTCTTCCGTAAGGAGTAGCATTGTTAGTCAAAGAGAAAGAAGGAGAAGGACATGTAGAATAGACATTTTCCAGATATCAGTGATTGGGGAATACAAAAAAATCAAAGGAAGAACCAGAATAAATGAAGTTGGAGCTACAACTCAGCTTCAAATCACAAAGGGGATAAACAACATCCCACTTACAATTAAAGACACGGGGTCTCAACAGAACCTGGATTTACGCCGCTTACAGTATCGCAGAAAATCTGCTTCCTTGTAGTGCTAACTCATTCTAAGCCAGAATGGCCAAATTCAGAACCAGCCGGCCGGCCAGGCTGCTTACTCGTTACCCTAGAGTAGTAATAAATAGTTTGAGTCAAATTTAAACATGACTTAATCATTTTCAAGTGCATTTGTAAAAAGAACAGGGGATGAAAAATTTCCAAGTGTTAATGGAAAGCAATCCTTAGTATAGCTAAAATCAGTCCTTATATTGTTCAATTTTACTCTTATTTTCTATTGTATTTATTTTTCTCACATGTGAAGAAATTAAATTATTACAGTAAGCTATGAAATATATGTAATTCAATCTCCTTGAATATTCAAACTTATATGTTATAGCATCAAATTGTCAAATTTGTATAGTTTCATTCTATAAAATGTCAAACTTGTTATAATGCCACCCTGTAAATAGTTAAACTTGTTAAGATTTTACTTGTTATAACTTCACTCTGTAGATAATAAAACTTGTTATAACTTCACTCTGTAGATAATAAAACTTGTTATAACTTCACTCTGTAGATAATAAAACTTGTTATAACTTCACTCTGTAGATAATAAAACTTGTTATAACTTCACTCTGTAGATAATAAAACTTGTTATAACTTCACTCTGTAGATAATAAAACTTGTTATAACTTCACTCTGTAGATAATAAAACTTGTTATAACTTCACTCTGTAGATAATAAAACTTGTTATAACTTCACTCTGTAGATAATAAAACTTGTTATAACTTCACTCTGTAGATAATAAAACTTGTTATAACTTCACTCTGTAGATAATAAAACTTGTTATAACTTCACTCTGTAGATAATAAAACTTGTTATAACTTCACTCTGTAGATAATAAAACTTGTTATAACTTCACTCTTTAGATAATAAAACTTGTTATAACTTCACTCTGTAGATAATAAAACTTGTTATAACTTCACTCTGTAGATAATAAAACTTGTTATAACTTCACTCTGTAGATAATAAAACTTGTTATAACTTCACTCTGTAGATAATAAAACTTGTTATAACTTCACTCTATAGATAATAAAACTTGTTATAACTTCACTCTGTAGATAATAAAACTTGTTATAACTTCACTCTTTAGATAATAAAACTTGTTATAACTTCACTCTGTAGATAATAAAACTTGTTATATAATTTCACTCTGTAGATAATAAAACTTATAACACTACCTGGTGCATGTATTGATTGTACTGCAATACATATCATTACTACAGTAACTTGATCTGAAGAGTCGGATCACCTCGAGTTGACAGGCACGGATCATCAGATCAAACGAGATGAGAAGCTGGTAGTAATGATAAATTTATTATATACCCCCTTATGTATTTTTATATCCACATTCATAAGATAATGAATGTAATCCAAATTACCAAAAAAACCACAGACATACAGGGAAATTTTATTTTGTGTACATAGTTTTGTTTGTAACGCAGTCGATATTTTCCACAAAAAACGTTGCGTTGATGCATTGTGACATAATCAGTTTCAGAGGATACTGATATGGAATCAGAAAACCAGTGTAGTGATCCGGAAAGTCGGATCACACTCTGTGAAATCAACAGTATCAAAAAACAAAACATTGATGGGTATATATAATATATAATGAAAACAGATACATTTTACTTATATATTCATGAAACATACAACATGTACATTTGATATTAAAAAAACCCAGGATGTATCATGCAGTGAACATATACTTTTGATATATGGTACCTGTTGTTCAGTGAATGAATTACTTTGATGATTTTCAGTACCAATGCTGCATACCCAATACATTTTCAGGTTGGCTATGTAACCACACTGGCCATTCTGTTACATGAAATTCCTCACGAAGTTGGAGATTTCGCCATTCTGCTACGATCAGGTTTCAACAGGTGGAAAGCTGCTAAAGCACAGGTAATTATTTTAATACAGAAATGTATGTAGATTACATGTTATAAAAAGTGTATTGTGAATATGCAAATTGTAGCTTACTTTCACTATAGCTGAAAGATGTCATCTACATAAGTAAAGCAAATGTCACCATGCATGTATGTTCAGTGGAATTTTAGTAATTTTAAAATATATAAACAATGAAAATTGTCTTTTCAATATCTATCTATTTTTCTTTCTTTCTTTCTATCTTTCTTTCATTTAATTGTCACTTCATGCAGTGAAAGGTGGAAATAATCAATCATCAAAATGATGATAATTTTCTGTCATGGAATTGTTTACAGGAAAGTCATTAATCATACGAGAGAAAAAAAACAGTCTAGAGAACCAGAACATCTGGCATTTCATCATCTTTGTATTTATTGATTGTTCCTTACAGTCATACAGGAACAATATTTTTACCACAAAATCTTTTTCTGTCTGAAAAATGAACAATTAATCTTGGCTAGAGCATCGAGGCTGAAGAGAATGTTGTAATTAGTCTAGCAGGAATCAATATTCATAAATGTCGGATGACAGCGAGAGCATTGCTTGTAATTGCCGATATTGAATTCATTTCAGATGATGACAGCAACTGGAGGAATCTTAGGTGTGATTACAGCATTAACCGCTGAGTCAGCAGAATCTGCTGGTAGGTGTGAAGGAAGGTCATGTCCAGAAAGGGTATTATGGAATTATTATAAAAATATGAATTCACAAAGCTCAAATTGGGTGGCTTAGGTAGTTGGAAATATTATAAATATCGACAGTTTTTGTAGACTTTTTTTTTCAGCTGTACATTTACTGTATTGAAAAAATGTAAATGGCTTCACAAATATGTATATTGTATTACATACTAGTGTAATGTTCTGATCTTGTGTGTCTTAAGTATAGTGTTTGAAAGTCTTTGAGGGTCAATGTCTCTATAGACATTTTGTTGTGAAGTACTGAAATTTGGCTTTATTTCAGGGGAAAGTACAGCCTGGATTCTTCCATTTACCTCTGGGGGATTTATCTACATCGCCTTAGTAACCGTTGTCCCAGATCTCTTGGATGAAAAACATGCAATGTAATTATATTCCTGCCACACTCATTTCTATGTGACTGTTGTTTAAAGTTACACACTTTTAAATGTTTCAAAATCTGCAAGATGAATCAATGCAATAACCTGCCAACTTCTTGGTATAATATTTACTACATCAAAATCCCTCTCCCTAAAAAGTGTAAAAGTGAGGATGAAAGGGTTGTCTAATTCTGTTTTCATGCAGTTTTGAATTCAGTTTTTATTTCCATTCTCGTTATACATGAATGTGTAAATGTATATGGTTTTATTTCACTGTTTCATTCTGTTGTGAAAATAGTGAACATTATACTGCTGCAAATATAAGGTTATATACAGACAGTAATATTTACATCTCCAATGTTTTTGTGTTTGATATCTTTACAAATTGTAATGGTAGTCATTTCCTTATATTTATATTACAAATCGCATTTCCCACTATGAACCAACGAATTTCAGCATGCGACACAATCCGTTCATATTGACTGTGAACAGATTATGAACTAACTTAAAGCACGTGACTGAGAGAGCGTAATGGTTTGAAAAAAACACAACACATGTTACAAAGATCTCACAAAGTCACACCTCAGATTAAAATTGTGAACTTATGTGGATTATCATCCCAATCTTGTGGTCTCCTAGCTCCAAAATAGAGTGCACCATGATATGTTGATAAAAGACAGGTAAATTAAGTGTGACATCATGTCTATGTTTTGACATACGTCACAATACGACTGTGGATCTTAGGATTTCATTTTATGCAACAAAATATTTCCTGACTTATACAAGCAATGTAAACAAATGGTGATTTAGTAAATGAATATAAATATAAGAAATGAACAGCACTTTTGAGCTGTTCATGGTCAATATGAACGGATTTGGATTTGAGACAATTTCTCTGTGAATCGCTAGCGTGCAATATTGCCTCAAATCCAAATCCGTTCATATTGACCATGAACAGCTCAAAAGTGCTGTTCATTTCTTAAATGAATGTGCTGCAATCATAAACAATGCATGTATGAATCTTGATAGGTATAGTACGTGTATTTTAACAACTGGGAATTCTGACAATATACGAAGCAGTGCAGTTCATACCCTCACGTATTTTCAGAACTGAAAATCATTTCTTAAATGTTTTTGAAAATCAAAGTGAACAAAGTTGAACATCATTGAAATGACTTCATGACCATATTCTATCTATTTGTAGGGAGTCTTTGAAGCAAATTCTTTGTCTTTGTGCTGGAATTCTAGCCATGCTGTTCGTTAGCTTCATCCATTGACCTTTCCGTACTACAAAGAGCTCAGGCACTGCTGTGAAACTTTAAAATCATATCTATAGCTTGTTTATCTTTCTGCTTCATTTAGAGAAGAGATGAATATATTTTTGAAAAACATTGTGATGCTCGAGTAATGTACTTTAAGTGTGGGAATTTTTTTCCTTCAGATGTTTTCTAACAGTATAATGTTGTTATACAAGTATAATGTCTATGAGGCAGAGCTTTTGTTATTTGAGCTAAACAGATTTCATGTACCAAGGTATTTGAGCCTGGAAAATCCATATTACATGTAAGGTATTTTTGTCACATCTTTTATCATATCTTTGTACGTTTTGCAATGTACATATTGTTTATTTTAAACTCAATTTTCTGCCAAACTTCATGTGATATTACTAACAAAATTTGCATGTGTATATTTATTGTTCTGTATTAATGGATATACAGTGTATCTACATGTATATAAACATGACATTGCAGAATCTTTGTTCAAGCAGTAGTCTGCCCTTTTTAAAACCATGAAAAACTTCCCGTTTATTTGCATAGCTTTTTCACATGCTAATATTTAACAGTTGTACTCCTTTAGATTTAATTGAAAATGTAGAGCGTGGAGTCATTTGATAAATGTTTTATAGGAAAACTTACATCGATGTCCATCTTCTCTGTACCTTTGTGCTTTTTTTTTTTTTGTACATATAAACAGTAATTGATTAAATGAGGCATTATCTGCGAAGAGCATGTCACCTACAAATTATAAAGCAGAACAATATTTCTTATTTGAAATGTTCTGCATAAATAGAAGAATACAGGTTTTATTTTTTTATTTTTCATTACTGACAAGAAAGGGTGTTGGATGAACAGTTAGGTTATTGGGATATAACTTGCATATTTTCCTTTGATAAAGACAAAGGGAAATGCATGGATATGATTTTGATTGTAAATTGAGGTGCAATATATTTTACATGTATTAAGTTTTTATGTGTTCATAAAAAATATATATATTTTAAAGCGGTATATATTTCAGTATTGCTATCATGCAGTGTTTTGGGATCATTATGATATACGTGAAATTTTATTTTTTGCTTTATTAAGAGAAAATTTATTTCTTCAGTTGTTGAGAATAAGAATGCAACACAATAGTAATAACGGTATTTTATTCGTGCTGCACGTCTTTCCTTAATTGAATCAATAATTTTTTTTTATTTTCTAAACCCAACTTTATGACTTATTTTTGCACACTCATTTGTGCATTTCAAAAATGGTCAGGAAAGTTATAAAAGTTAAACTATCATCAAAAATATAGATATTTGGTAGTTATAAGCCCCTGAAGGTTTCTATAAAATTGATCTATTTATCCCCCGATTTTTTGACAAAATAATGAAGCCTTATTTTGAATTTCTAAAAGCACCATAATCAGTATGTGATATTCATTTATAAGCATTTTAAAAGTGTCATGAATACGTTTTTCTTTGATCTTCTTAATTGTTTATCTAAATTAAATGTCAGACAAACGAGTAGACTGGAACAAATGCTCCAATGAGCATTTTAGGTTTTTTACTAAGCGATGTGAAGTTTGTTTGCAATTTCAAACTAATTGATACCATTGAGCCAGTATAGTAGGTCAACCAAAATAAATTCTATGTTGTATGTTAACCGTGTGGAGTTTGTTTGAAAGTTAGCAAAAATAAATGAAATCAAGAATACTGAATTGTGAAGCAGAAGTTAAATATTAATTTTTCACAATTTTGAAAAGAGACATCAATGTGGCCTTCTGATATAGATCATAAGACGTAACCTGTACAAATGTACAATTTATTTTTCCATGCAGGTTAAAATCAACAAAGCAACTTTAAATCTTTTGTTATTTTATAGTTGATACATACTATATAGATATTTGATCGAAGTATTTAGAAATTTGATTTTTTACTCCCTCTCACATAGATTTAGAAAAATCTACCTCGCATGAAACATACAATTTATTTTGGTTCACCTCGGTGAATATAGTGTAGGACAAAAAACATTTGGCTTTTGAAAATTTTGAGAGATATTTATTTTTAATCAAGATGCTCTTTACATTTGCATTTGTACCTATAAAACTTGTCTCATAGAATGTACAATGTACATGTATATATTTTTTAAAAAGAGTTTACAACTGTGAAATCCATTTTCTACATGCTAAAAGAAATGCTACTTTTCACATTAGAAATTGCCCTACAAATAACTGATGAAAGGATTTTCAACAAATGGGGGAAAAAATGATTTAGTGATTGCCCTACAACTTTATCACAGATATTTGATAGAATTTGAACTATTTTGAAAAACAGCATTTTCAGTTTGTGAAAAGTCTCATTACCTTTAGCTGTGCTTGAGGTATTATGAAGTGAATGTGATGAAATATTTAAAGTATGACTTTAGGTGGAAAACTACAATTTGATGGGTTTTGCTATTCATATTTTTCTGGTTGAGCCACATGTTTTTGTTACTATTGAAACTAATAAAATAGTAAAACATCAGACTGTGTTACACAAATTACAGGAAATATTTCAGTTCAAGTTTGTAGGTTTGGAACAGTATGCCAACTGCTCAAGAATCCAGAGTTTTCCTAACATGTGTATATGCAGGGCATATTCAAACTGTGTGTATTTAAAATACTACATATCTCAACAATGTATATTTGAATGGACATTTAAAATCTGTCAATTACTAAGTAATGGGGAAAGCAAAATTTCAAATTCCTTTGACTAGGGGGCCTTCACAGAATATGAGGATCATGACATGCCCTATAATCAAATCAACTTCTACATTTACAAAGAGGGAATGACACTTGTGCTTCAAGTGACTTTGACATGGTTCAAATGATCTTGGGCTGGAATCATGATGCACACACACGTCATAAGGAACCTTTTGAGTCAAAGGTTTTGGTCTGAAGCTTTTATTCTCCAAAGATCAAGATACTCCTGGAGGAGACCCCCCCCCCCCCCCAAGTGACCTTAGACTAGAGTGTCTAAGCAAGTTTTCATTCTTTCCAGTGCGAGTATTAGTCTTTCAATGTAGTAAATATTCTTACCTTGGCCATGGGTTTTCTCTTTGAAAAGTTTTTTTTCCTTACCAGTATAGTATGTTCGATGATTATCTACTCCCAAAACATTGACATCAACAGAGCTGTACATGTACACCAGACAGTCGTCCGACCGACACATTGACATCAACAGAACTGTACATCAGACAGTCGTCTGACCGACACATTGACATCAATAGAACTGTACACCAGACAGTCATCCGACCGACATTGATATCAACAGAACTGTATGTGTACATCAAACAGTTGCCCAATCGACACATTGACATCAACAGAGCTGTACACCAGACAGTCGTCCAACTGACACATTGATATCAACAGAGCTGTACATCAGACAGTCGTCTGACCGACACATTGACATCAACAGAACTGTACACCAGACAGTCGTCTGACCGACACATTGATATCAACAGAGCCATACCCTGGCTATTTGTGTAGCAATCAATGCAAACTTGCATGTATATCCAGCAACTAAACAGATTGAAGTGAATTCACTAACATTGATCTTTTTGACAAAGAAACCCAGTAGTTCATGTTTCATTTTACACTGCATTTCCTTGTTGTACACTGTCAAAGTATTACAGCAACCAGTAACACAAATTACACAGCTTATTGAGCTTAATAATGATAAATCAACTCAACACTAATTCAGTGTTAATTTAAAATCAATGGAGCTTAACGTTAAATTAACTCGACACTAATTCAACATAATTTAAAATCAATTGTGCATAACATTAAATCAACTCCACACTAATTCAACGTTAATTTAAAATCAATTTGTACTTAACATTAAATCAACTCGACACTAATTCAACATTAATTTAAAAATGATTGAGCTTCATTTAATGCTAGGCACAATGGGCTGTAAACTTTTCTAGAAATAGATAGTACACTTCCAGGTATCTTAAACAATCCAGTGTCATCTAGATCAACTCGACGTTTAACCAGAGCATACATGTGGCATAATCTGTACAGACTCTTCAATATAACCCTTTCTTCATCTCAAGGACACTCGACTCCAAAACAAAAAATGGATGATACTCTGTATATTATTTGGCTTTAGTTTGGTTATGATAAGTACAAATATAAAATTTTTAATAAATAAGGAATTGCAAATTTTCTATGATGTTCAGAAGTTGAAATATATTACCCCTCCCTATATAATTTTTTATAAATTTTCCACATTGTTTTAGACTTAATAGAAAAATTATGGGAATAAATTACATTTCATATGGCAAATTGTATTCATTTTATTTCTAAAAACATAAACTTAGTTCTCCTTTTTATCATTGCTGATAAAAGATATGTTTACACAATAAAGTGTTGTTAATTCCTTTGTATAGGTCGTATCTAGAACAGTACTACAGAAGTGACCAGAATTTGTTTCAAAACTTTAATGGAACATTCTGGTCATTCCGTATATTAATCATAGCTGCAGAAAATAATAGCTGAAAATATTGTAATAAACATCAAGTTCTACAACCTCTTTTCACAAGTGTGAAGATTTTTATTCATTATATAATTTTACAAGTTTGATTAAAAACTTATGCAGTACAATCGCAGAAAAACTCGAGCTCAATATTTTCACAAATCAGTATACAGCTTCTTACAAGTTCAAGATCAAATGATGAATATATATAATAACCAAATTAAATGGGTGTACAGGTTAAGACATGCTACATACGTATGCACTTCCACCTAAACAGAATATCATAATTTTAATTTAATTTAAACCGTTTTAACATCAAAACATTATCACCCTGACATTTCAAAGTCAATGCAAGTTAATACTTTTCAAAGATTAAACAGTATCATCAGATCATAGTACATATGAAATAACAAGGTTTGAATTACAATCAGAATAGTTCAGCGGGGAAAAACTTATTTCAGACGCAGACATCACACATTCCATTAATTTCCATGATGTTCTAGTATGTTTCACATACATACACAATGTACAGATACTTGTTTGATATGAACCAAAAAATTTTGTTCACAAAGACAGCAAAAAGACAATACATGCAAGCATATGCTCACAAAATATTCAGTTTAAATGCATTACATTCTCATTGTGTCATGTTAAGCTATCCAAAATTACAATAAAAATACAACCTCTTGAATACTAAATAATACAACCATATTTTGTTAGTTACACATATTTGCTCATGTTACTGGCAGACATATATGTATACGATTAGAAAAAAAACACTTCAATACAAAGTGCTTGCAATGCCATTCTTTACAAGAAAAGGAATTTCATATACAGATGTGGTAAGTAAATAAGTTGCATTTTTTGCTAGGTAATTGCACTTGTGATGAATTCATCAATACATCATTTAATGTATCCACTATTTTATCACACTTTCATACACCATCTCTGTCTGTAGCTCTGCAGCAACAGTCTAGTGAAACACAAGGAATAGAACAAAATAAATGCCTTTCATAATGTAACCAGACCCAGAATGCTCCAAGTGTTCTTTCATTACACTCGGACTGAAAATGTCTTAAGTATCCTAAAATCCCCATGGTATCCATCCTGAGGTAGAATAACAGCGAGATGAACTCATGGTACAAAATAAAAAATAATAGTCAATCAACGTACGTGTGCTTCCCGCTTTATATCTGTACAATTCCCATTTTATACCTGTACGTGTTCTAAATACCGGTATATAGCGTCAATATCTGTTTACATTCTCATTGCCAAATACGATTATCATTTCACTAATTACTATAAAGGAAATTAATTCAGCAAAATTGTTTTACAGGGGTTTACATTTTTTAAAGTTGTTTCTTTTTTAATCCCATACTTGGGGTCTGGGACCAGGGCCCTTAAAGTTGAGAATATCGGTGTAAATAAGACTAAATCGGGAATTTTTAAGAAAACCCATTATTGATCAAAGCAATGTCAAATGCCATTATTTGTGTCTTTGTATTACTTTTACAAACATTATTGTTGTTGACAAATCATGGATAATAAAGGTATGACTTATCTAATAACTTGCATCAAGAACAGTGGTCTCAAGAAAAAAAGAAAACAGAAATGTCAAACCCATTGACTTAATTATAACACAACAAGGTCTCAAAGAAATAAGAAAATAGAAATATCAAACCAATTGGCTTAATCATAACATAAAACAATAAAAAAAAAATTAATAAAATATTACAACTTTGCTGTCACAATAGTATATATACATATATATGGTTTCCATAACAGATTAATAATATTACGTATCACACTGTAATAGAAAGCTGGACACTTACGAGGTGAAATTGACATTACCTACTAAAATACATGAAGTAAGGCCACCATAAAAAATATTGTTTGCCCTCTCTCAACTCCGTTACTATATTCGAAATATGGGTAGGTAGGTAGGAGAGCAAAACTTTTTTCCTTGAAATTATAATTACTTCAAGAAAGCTCTAAAACAGTAAATTATGACTCAGATACCTAAAAAATTCCCAATGAAATCAGTCAAAAGAAATTATGATAAAAATGTGCTAAAATCAGACGAAGGCAAACAAACAATTTTTTTTAATTTTAACCTAAGATGTTACATTATCATGCATTTATTATACTATCTGTACACAGAGAGAGAAAAAACCAAATTCTGTCATTCAGAACTCAAATTAAATGTACATGTATTTTTAGGTGCATTCAGACAGCATACATGTCACGAGATAAAACTTAAAAAACCTAGAAGTAAAGCAAACCTTTCTAAGTACATACACTCCTATTTCATATGCTGTGCATGTCTTGGTATTGAATTAATCAATCTGAATTAGTCAATCTGAAAGTGAGTTTTGCCATACTCACTGCTAATGCAGAAATCAAAGAAATAGTATATCATCCACTGTTTAATACCAACATCAAGTTTTGTTTCTAAGCACAATGAGTTAAAGTAACACATAAAAATTTGGCTTACAGCTACGTAAAAGAACTTTCCAAAATATACATGAATAAAATTCGCAGGGATGGTTTGAAAATATAGGGTGGCTTTTCATTCGTTGACGGTAAACGGTGTGACCTGGAACAGGAAGCAGTGATTACACACGCGGACCGGGTTGATGTATCCAAAATGGGGCAGAGGAACAAAGTTGGAGGAGCATCTACCACAGTATATCTGAAACAATAATAAAACGAACAGGTTTTATCAAAACATCCATCACAGTATATATCTAAAACAATAATTAAATGTACCAATTTTTTCAAAATATCAATTAATAATGAGATATATACAAGTAGTACATAGGTACTCAATATCATTTTGTTTTGAAACACTCCTCAGATATAATTGCACAATAAACATAATATGTACAGCTTTGAATTTGCTTCAGTTTATTTCATGTTTTTGAGTAAATCTATTTCCACTACACCTAAAATCACAATTTTTAATATGACTCGGATTTAATATACCATTTTTACTGCATTGTTGATTTCACACATCACGAAAATGCAAAAATAATACAATATCAAAAGTAAAGTTGTACACAGAACTCATTTCAATCAGAATGACGGAACCCTACCAGATGAATGGCCACTTCAGAATGGAGTTAATTTTCCTCCTTACCTTTCCACAGCTCCTGCAGTGGTGACGTCGTCTCACAAAGTTAAACGGAATCTCACAAGACATACACTTCTCCATCTGATCGTCAGGAACCCATTGTGGAGGGTCTGCAAAAACACAGGTCATAATACACTACTCTGCACGCACGTAATTCAAGGCATTATCTCCTTTCATTTATATGTACATGTATAATAATATGTTTTTACATTTACAAGGGAGATCCAGAAAATTTCAAAGGGGGCGGGGTGCAACCCAAGTTTGTATCTATCCATCCAAAAAGGGTACAAGTGGAGGGGGGGGGGGGGGTTGAAGACCAAACAATGACCTTTTTAGTTTAAAAATTTATCAACCAAAGGAGGATTGCAACCCCCATAACTCCTCCACCCTCTAGATCTGATTTACATTCCAACATGTTTTTCTTGTAAAAATCTTTGAAATGTTGTGGTGTTATAAGACACATTAAATATGTCTGCACATCTGTTTCATGTCATAGCACTATAAATGTCTGAAAAATTATCATTTTATAATGCTAAAATAAAATTGCAAGTGGTTATGCATTCACACTCAAAATAGTACACCTCTCACACGTCTCAGAACTAATTAAGAGATTTATGAGAACCATGACAACAACAGTTTTAGCAAACCCCCTAAAGCAATCACTGAATACATGCATATTCACTGTTTCTCTCTTAACATTCTTACTGAGACTGAAACTAATGTGCTCCATCCAATATGCTGGTGTGAATAGAGCTGACGTATATCATCTCATACATGTGTACTTTCAAAAGCTGAAAGACATTTTTAAGTAGCTGACTTTTAACAAGGACTTGTGATAACGGGGTAAGAAACATACCAGTAATGAAGTCAATTTCAGTGTTTCCAATCATTTCACACTAAACTAATAAGACTATGAACTCCGCAAACCATGTCATCCCTTCTTAACATTCATTACCAGTATTGACCTTGACCTAGAAATTAACTCTTCTCCCCACCTACCATCTCACTGACAAAAATGACACTGAAATATGCATATGGTGATCACAAAACTGATCCAGCTTTTAAACTTTTTGGGACAAAATGAAACTTCTGAATTATTTTGGGATACAGAGGAGAAGGAATTCTGAAACTTTTACAGTCCTGGTGGACATACGACATGTATGCAGTATGTTTCTTTTCTTCCAACCACAAACCCTTACAAGAGAAGCATCAAGTTACCATTTAACCTTACCTCTAGGTCTGTTTGATGTGGAACGATGACCGTATCTGTTAGTTCTACGTGCCATAAAGCTGGGATGTCTGTCAAATTTCCTCTTGGGATTTTCATCTAGTACTATGACGGGGTCAGAACAGTTCATGTCAAACACACACTTGAGGATGTTTCTTAAATCACCTGCATAGTTGGTCTGCAACTGATCTGCCACACCTGTTAAAGCAAACAATAAATCATACATGGTATTTGACAATATCAAGTTTATATAAATGCAAGAAAATATATAACATCCCAAATGTTACAAAATACACTTGCTGACTTGAGTCATAAAAGTGCTTTGTAAGATCTGAGGACTTTTGAAACTGGAGAACTCAACAGAGGCTACAGGACACCTACACACACTCAGTGACTGGTTAACTCAACAGAGCCTACAGGACACCTACACAAACTGGTAAACTCAACAGAGGCTACAGGACACCTACACACACTCAGTGACTGGTTAACTCAACAGAGCCTACAGGACACCTACACAAACTGGTAAACTCAACAGAGGCTACAGGACACCTACACACACTCAGTGACTGGTTAACTCAACAGAGCCTACAGGACACCTACACAAACTGGTAAACTCAACAGAGGCTACAGGACACCTACACAAACTGGTAAACTCAACAGAGGCTACAGGACACCTACACACACTCAGTGACTGGTTAACTCAACAGAGGCTACAGGACACCTACACAAACTGGTAAACTCAACAGAGGCTACAGGACACCTACACACACTCAGTGACTGGTTAACTCAACAGAGCCTACAGGACACCTACACACACTCAGTGACTGGTTAACTCAACAGAGCCTACAGGACACCTACACAAACTGATGAACTCAACAGAGGCTACAGGACACCTACACAAACTGGTGAACTCAACAGAGGCTACAGGACACCTACACAAACTGGTGATCTCCTTATGACCAATTCCATTTTAAATATACACACTGAGTCTTCATGCAAACAAAAAAGGTCCAACATCTAATTACTAAGGAAGGTCTATACATATAAAAGCAACTAACTGATGGAATTCTTTGGCTGCTTCAGTTTCACTGTGTAAAATTATATAGGTACATGTATGGCAAGAACTCTCTACTCTGCCATACAATGGGCAATCAAATTTTTTGTCTTATTGCTCATGCAGTGTAAAGAACATGGAAAAAAAGAGAGTTGGAAAGAACATTAGAGCTGAAATTGGCACTGAATCAGATCACACAGAAGCCAAATTAGACGAACTTTAACAGCATAACAATGAAATATGGCTGTAGTTTAGCTAGGCTTCACACACTGGATTCTGTTAACTTCACAAAGATCCCGACATAGGCTATTCAAAATTACGATTGTTGTATCTTCTAAATCCAACTGGAACACATTACAGAGGACATCAAAATGGCTCTTACCTGATATGCATACAAATAGTCTATGAATAAGGTCACTGCTGCTTCTAAACCTGGCTCGGGCCTCTTTACGGGATGCAAGTTCCGCAGCTTGAACTGCCAAAGTTATCTCTTCATCATCATTACTCTCAGAATTGTAGGAGCTTGTCTCACAACTCTCATCACTGAAAATCCCATAAAAATCATAAAAATTCAACACATACTCAAACTGTACAAGCTGTATATCAAGTACAAAGTGAATGTATATCTTCATGGATTAATATCTTACCTTTCTCTATCCCACTCTGCATCATAAGTATTACTATGGCAACTGGAAAAGCTGGAACTCACGCTGTCAGTTGTGTATCTGATTCTCTGTATACGAGGGTGTTGCTGTAAGCTAGGCTCCTCAGTATTGTTTGCACCTTTGTTCGTTCCATCTGATTTTGTTTTGGTGGAGTCAGTTACACTATCATTTGGTAATCTATGTGAATAATCATAAGTAGAAGTACGAGGGTCTGAGGGGTCATCCGATTGATCACATACGGTGGTGTCTATCACATGATTTGTGTTACCGGCATTATCACAGACATGATGGGCTTCTTTGTTTTCTACAGTGCTGTGTGATGGGTGGATATCAGAACTGCAGTGTGATTGGTCTACGCTGGTTTGGGGTGGTTTATCACAAAAAACAACAGAACTGGCTGAAGAATGAGAAGAAGTGGAGGGTGAACTGTTGGCAGATGAAGAGATCCGCGGAATTTCCAGGTTTAAGTTGTATTGCTGGCTACCTTGTCTACTGTAGGGGGGCCGCCTATCAGTTACTTGATTCACTAGGTCCCCAATAATGTCTCTACAGAGAGCCTGTACGTCATGATTTTTTAAATCAGAATCTGCACTGGGAGTTTCTGAACAAATGACAGTGGAATCGGAGGTCATGCTTATAGTACCAGCATCACACATAACTGTGTCTGACGTACTGACATTCTCACTCTGTAGGCCAGAATCTCGACTCTCCGACTTGTTAAGACTTGAGTTCAGAGATTCTTGACCATCTAAAGAATCAACAAGCGTACTGGATGGAGAGTAGTCCTCCACGGGAAGGTGTGGCAGATTAGGCCCTTCCTGACTGGGGGTTACAAGGTCATCAGAAATGTCAGAGATCTGGGTCATTTCCTGCTCCAGACGAGTGATTTCTGTCAGGGTTCTGGATGTACTAAGGTCAGACTCCTCCTCAAATCCTGGATCCACCTGTGAAGATTCATCCTTCTGCTCCGGTGAAGAGAGAATTTTATCTGGTTCTTCGGCACTACACAAAGCACCCTCCAAAGCATGTAATTCTTTCTCACTCAATGTGTAAAGAAGTTCCCTAAAATGAAAGATCAGGATTATATTTAAATTTAGGTCAGATCCAAATACGAATAATAAATTCTTGTTATCATTAAAAAGTACAACAATACAGTAGATGTATATTAATATACTGGTGTGTTTATTTACACCAGACATAGGAATGCCAGGCAGTCTATTTATATCTAAATACCTGTCCAACAGGTATTTAAATATACCTGCATGCAGTAAGAGTCTCTAGCATTCAAAGGTCCTCAATCAGAGCAGTTAGACGTATACCCAACCGCTCACTCATGCAAGATGAATTATTGTAGATAAAAAGATCACCGATTTTAATATGTTGAATCTGTATAAACTGCACTTCTGTAGCTACACATGTCTTATTTATTTCATAAATTATCTATGTTTGTTTGAGTGAAACAATTAAGAACATAATAAATTTTGACAATGACCTTTTTCACATACTGGGTCAAAATATAAGTATATATGCATTTTTTATAAAACATGGTGCAAAACAAATCTGGATTTCATTCTAAATTGATATTTTTTTTCATTTATAGTAAATCACAAAAAACCCAGATTGATAACATATTTAAGATTTTCAAGTTTTTAGAACGCACACCAGATTGTATGACACAATATGTAAATGCAACTGCCCTCCTCCAAAATATCAATAATTCATAGTGGATATACTTCTATTCGGGGTCAAATGCTGGTATGGGTCTCGAGGGATGTCACTAATTGTCGCTAGATGTCATCAATAAAACCTTGAGTTAATGCCCACTGTCTCAAATAGGTTCTGCAAGCGAGTCACATGTCACATCTCTATGTCTTGGTGACCCTGGAAATGCTTCGATAGTCGAGTGACAGTAGTGAAAGATGAGCCTCTGGTGCCTTTAAATAACCGGAACCAGTGACTAAGGGAAGGAAAACCACATCAGAAAACCACCGGTCCTCTGGGTCCAGGCGTGGGACTAGCAACTCCACCCCATAAAAAGGCCCAAAGCTACAGAAACCGCAACAACATCACAAGTGACCTTATGCTACCCACGGAGCGAACAGGAATAAGTCAAGAGTAAGTCATACTTCTATTCACAGAAACAAGCAGTGTCAAATTCAACTTGTTTATTCTACCTCACACGATCACAGCAGGTGAGAAGTTCAGCACCATTTTCTGACAATGTCCAAACTTTGTCCACCAGTGGTTCTTGAGAAGATTTTTAAATGACCCCACCCTATTTGTGATTATCTCTCCTTTAAATGGGGCATGGCCCTTTATTTGAACTAACTTGAAAGCCCTTCACCCAAGGATGCTTTAGCCATGTTTGGTTGAAATTGGGCCAGTAGTTCCGGAGAAGAAAATTTTTACAGACAGATAGACAGACAACAGGTGATCAGAAAAGCTCACTTGAGGTTTCAGCTCAGGTGAGCTAAGAATTTCACATCAGACAACCCATTATGAATGATTTCAGTAAGTCAGAGTAAGGTGACCTAAAAAATGTAACACAATGGTGTCTGTTCAATAAATCCTTTACACAATCTATATTGAACTCTTTCATACCTGATTTTCTGTAGTAGAGTTTGAAATGGTCTAAACATTTCAGATATGTTGGAAGGTTCTAAACCAGGGTTCAGGGGCCCTTCAGGAAACACCAGTAATCCACTGTACAAAGAAGGAAAACCATTAATTATAACTTTTTTTGGATACACATCTTTAATTGATTTGAATTATGCTTTACTCATTCTAGATATTTGAAAATTTAGATTCTCGGGTAGTATAGGTACCAGTATATAGAAACAAGCTTATTTTGTGTGAAAAGGTTTTCATTGATTCTAGCACAACAAGCACCAGCATAAAGATATTACCAAACAATGGCCAGTCTCGGTATTGTGAACATAAGGGCCGGGTCATAATCATCAATCGTGTCTTGTTCTATATGGCCTTTTTTCAAAGCTCTGTAAAACAAAAATTACAATAAAGTTAAAACTTATCAACATTACCTCATAGTTCTATTAAACTTTCTCTGAAATTAATTTGTCTGAAATTTACTGAGACTATGAGGAATGGATACCCATTCAATACTTTTTCAGCATCTTTTCAGATTTTGTGGTATAAACGAAACTACAGTTTCACAATATGTGAAAATTACCATGTAGAAGCCCATATTTAGTAATTTACTATTGTTATACAGTTCCCTGATTTTTTCCAAAAATAATGTGTCTAGGAATTTTTTTAAAAACAGTCAATAAAAAATGTTTATAGACTTAATACATCTAACTTACCTCATTGTTAAACAATGATATTTATCTTTGTGTTATCGCACTAATATAACCAGTGCTCGAGCTGGGCTTCGCCATTTTCGCCAATGGCGAATTTTTTTCAAAAATGGCGGAAAAAAATTGAAAGTGGCGAAAATCCCTTTTTGAAATAAATTGTATTTTTAACCCTTTGTCAGTGACACATTATCGCCTGTTTGTTTATGCAGTCAAAATCTGTTTATTCAGTCAACGCGTGCGACCGGAAATCTCGCGTCGCTCCAGTGCACACAGAGCTGGTCACAGCCTCAGGTAATTTATGGCTGCAAAAAAGTCGGTGATTATGTAATAAAGTACATCGGACAGCTGTTTAACCTGCTGTGGTCAATTGTTTAACATTTAAAGTCTTATTCATTATCGTGTTATCATCTCCACATTAATGTCAATTCTTAACCAGAGAACCGACCGGTAATTAAATTGGCCGTATTATTGTGTATAATGTATATCTGAATACATCAATTGTTTGTTTTTGCGGCCAAACTCGTTGATTACAAGATTTTGATTTTGATGTGTTTGATTTTAGTTCCAATATTTCATAAACAATGCGGTCGGTCACCATTGATATGGACATGGCAATTTTAATAAATAATGTTCTTTGAAGTTCGGTGCGCAACAGTATAAAAATGTTAATCTCATAAGACTATGCACCCCATTCTATTTTGACACTAAACTTGTAGCTTCTGACCCTAGTCAGTCTAAAATTAAAAAAATATCTATGTTTGGCTTTACAGTCAACCCCACCTCCTCAAACATCTGATTCTGTCCAAATTGCAAAATCTTCCATACAAAAACGGAAATTTAATAGGGAATGGTTGAGATACGACTCTAAATTGGGCTTGATGTTTTGTGACATCTGCATTTCGGCCAATGTACACAATGTTTTCACTGAGGGGTGTAGCATCATGAAGTTTATATTTATATGATTTATTATCTGAATTTTGATTTTCATAATAGAATTTATCAAACAAATCAACTTCTTATTATTTCAGAAAGAAACGCTTAGGTACGGTAGCTGGATATGATTAAGTAATGTAACTGATTCAAAATGCTAAAATAAGTGTAATGAATAAAATAATATATAATATGATGGAAATAATTGTAAAGCATGTGATTATTTGTGCTGCGCCACTCCCCAAAAAAGTGGCGAAAGGGAATTCTGGTCCAGTGGGAGCACTGAATATAACTACCTTATATCATCACTTATACTTATACTGTATCTTCAATGTTTAAGAACTCCAAAGAACTATACAAATCAAATTCATTCTGAACATTTTTTTTTAATTTGGAGGAGAAATAAGGAAGAATCCCCCCAAATAAAGCCTCAAAATTTTACAAAACAGCTATAAAATCATTGTCTTCCATGAGACATAACCATAGTTTAGTAGAATAAGATATCACAGCTAATTAAGCAATGATGGCTGCTGTTATGGACAATAACTTTGACATATTTCAGTGTCCTGCCTATCCTTAAAAGCAACAACAATTATTAATTCACTTTAATTATTGTATTAAGAAAAATCTATTGTTTGGTCTGTAATGGTTACTCAATTCAGACAATAGTGTAACTCACAAGGAATTCTGGACACATTTTTGCATACACTTGATAAAAAATAATCCTCTAGAGTAAAAGATACATGTAAAAGTAACAAGACCGGTTTGTGAAACACTATGCCCCAGTACATGACCAAGTTCAACTGTTGCAATCTGACCGAGACAAATGGCTTTGGCCTTTCTCAGTCACATAGCTTTTACCTTAATTTTTTAGGTCACCAAGTATGAAGCCTCTATCTTATACATTTCAAAAGTTAAGACCTTGACTCAAGTTACAGACAGACAGAATAAGAGACAGTGACTCACCAAAAACAATATTGAAATTCATCAATGAAAACTAATCAACGTAGATCTTTCGTGCACTTAATCACTGTTACTCAAAGCAGACAAACAACCACATTTATCCTTTAAAAACAAACTTTCAGGAGAGGAGAAAAAAATATGTTTGTTGGACCCTATGCTTTCAACTGTGGTTATGCCTCCTCTGGTGACAAAATTGATTTTTGACCATGATATATGATCGTCATCTTGATCTAGAATTAAGTGTTTACACTTGATTTTTCATTTTATAAAATATGAATATTTTAACAATTCCAATCAAAGTCCGAGTTGTGGCCAGATAAACCGAATCTGAAACTCAAACAGACCAGAAACAAAATGAAAGGTAACTTTAATCTCAGGGATATAAAAATGAGATACCTTTGTACAGTTTCTGAGAAGAGAACAGTAACTTCCTGAGTAAGATCGTATTCCTTCATTGTCTTTACAGGAACCATAGTGCTCACATAGCTGAAAAAAGAGTACCGGTACATTTAATAAACTCATTAAAGTGCATTTTTTGTTTACACATGTCAATACAACATCATGGTGTCTGTTCTTTAAAACAGAGTACATTTAAATCTTAATGAAATTCAACATTTGTTAACACCAATACAACACCATGATGTCTGTTCATTAGAAGAAACAAGATTATTTACTAACATTCAGTCCCTTCTGTAAGTCTCCCACTTCAAAGCAAATTGAATCAAAAGAATTTAACAAATACTACATCATCAAATAAGTATGCTGATAAGAAATCATTTACACTGACTTCATATTGAATTCATATCAAGGGTATATATCTTAATTCACACAGTGGTGAAATACCATCAATGAAAAAAAAATTAACCAATACCTTCCTATCACAAACTAAAACACGACATAGAGAGAAATACCAACTGTAAACTAAAGCATGACAAAGAGAGGAGAAATACCAACTGTAAACTAAAACATGACAAAGAGAGGAGAAATACCAACTGTAAACTAAAACATGACAAAGAGAGGAGAAATACCAACTGTAAACTAAAGAATGACAAAGAGAGAAATACCAACTGTAAACTAAAGCATGACATAGAGGAGAAATACCAACTGTAAACTAAAGCATGACAAAGAGAGGAGAAATACCAACTGTAAACTAAAACATGACAAAGAGAGGAGAAATACCAACTGTAAACTAAAGCATGACAAAGAGAGGAGAAATACCAACTGTAAACTAAAGCATGACAAAGAGAGGAGAAATACCAACTGTAAACTAAAGCATGACAAAGAGAGGAGAAATACCATCTTTAAACTAAAGCATGACAAAGAGAGGAGAAATACCATCTGTAAACTAAAACATGACAAAGAGATTGATTGATTGAATATTGTTTAACGTCCCGCTCGAGAATATTTCACTCGTATGGAGACGTCACCACTGCCGGTGAAGGCTGCAAAATATAGGACTATGCTTGGTGTTTATGGCCATTGAGCAGGAAGGGATCTTTATCGTGCCACACCTGCTGTGACACGGGACCTCAGTTTTTGCAGTCTCATCCGAAGGACCGCCCCATTTAGTCATCTTTTACGACAAGCAAGGGGTACTGAGGACCTATTCTAACCCGGATCCCCACGGGATTATGACATAGAGAGGAGAAATACCAACTGTAAACTAAAGCATGACAAAGAGAGGAGAAATACCAACTGTAAACTAAAGCATGACAAAGAGAGAAATACCAACTGTAATCTAAAGCATGACAAAGAGAGAAATACCAACTGTAAACTAAAGCATGACAAAGAGAGGAGAAATACCAACTGTAAACTAAAGCATGACAAAGAGAGGAGAAATACCAACTGTAAACTAAAGCATGACAAAGAGAGAAATAGCAACTGTAAACTAAAGCATGACATAGAGGAGAAATAGCAACTGTAAACTAAAACATGACAAAGAGAGGAGAAATACCAACTGTAAACTAAAGCATGACAAAGAGAGGAGAAATACCAACTGTAAACTAAAGCACGACAAAGAGAGGAGAAATACCAACTGTAAACTAAAGCATGACAAAGAGAGAAATACCAACTGTAATCTAAAGCACGACAAAGAGAGAAATACCAACTGTAAACTAAAGCATGACAAAGAGAGGAGAAATACCAACTGTAAACTAAAGCATGACAAAGAGAGGAGAAATATTAACTGTAAACTAAAGCATGACAAAGAGAGGAGAAATATTAACTGTAAACTAAAGCATGACAAAGAGAGAAATACCAACTGTAAACTAAAGCATGACAAAGAGAGGAGAAATATCAACTGTAAACTAAAGCATGACAAAGAGAGAAATACCAACTGTAATCTAAAGCATGACAAAGAGAGGAGAAATACCAACTGTAAACTAAAGCATGACAAAGAGAGAAATACCAACTGTAATCTAAAGCACGACAAAGAGAGAAATACCAACTGTAATCTAAAGCATGACAAAGAGAGGAGAAATATCAACTGTAAACTAAAGCATGACAAAGAGAGAAATACCAACTGTAATCTAAAGCACGACAAAGAGAGAAATACCAACTGTAAACTAAAGCATGACAAAGAGAGAAATACCAACTGTAATCTAAAGCACGACAAAGAGAGAAATACCAACTGTAAACTAAAGCATGACAAAGAGAGAAATACCAACTGTAATCTAAAGCACGACAAAGAGAGAAATACCAACTGTAAACTAAAGCATGACAAAGAGAGGAGAAATATCAACTGTAAACTAAAGCATGACAAAGAGAGGAGAAAAACCAACTGTAAACTAAAGCATGACAAAGAGAGGAGAAATATCAACTGTAAACTAAAGCACGACAAAGAGAGGAGAAATACCAACTGCAAACTAAAGCATGACAAAGAGAGGAGAAATATCAACTGTAAACTAAAGCATGACAAAGAGAGGAGAAATACCAACTGTAAACTAAAGCATGACATAGAAAGGAAAAATACCAATGTAAACTAAACAGTAACTGACAAAAACAAAAACCCACAGACAAAAATTTAAACATCCTCCACTGAAGACAATAAATTACAAAGTTTTCTTTGATTTTCTGTTTAAAAAAAACATTGTGGCTAATTTCCATCTGTTGCACTAAATATTCCAGCATGTCAATTTTTATTTCTGTTTTGCCTAAAGACTCAAAATATTTATCATCTCTGTTGAAAAACATTACCTTAATTCAAATTCAGCAAACAATTTGTCAAATATGGTTAATGACTCTTTAATCTACAACAGAAAATTCAAACACACAATTACACCACCAGTAAGTATTAAATATATCTTAAAATCAGTTTCATAAAACATGATTTAAACAATTCAACCCGTAACTTTCATACAGGAATTTTGATAATGAAGTGGTTTACCCTATCTGAGTCAATGGGTTGGTTCCTTAGGCACTGCTCTCTCAGTAAAGTCCGAAGACTGTCCAGGTTCTTGGTCAGAGCTCTGGCCAGGGGTCTCATAGATGCACTCTCTATTTCCCGATTCATTATGCTGGACCCAGCCGCCAGGCACTGTAAACAAACAAGAATATCAGTAAAACTGATGGATGCTCTGTGAACTGCATCTAACCAATCAACTATTTCATATGAGGAATGACTTGCACAATGATCAGTAACTGTTGAAACATTATTGAAATGAAGTTTTTTTCATCTATAAAGTATATGTTGAGTGACGTCGACATTCTGAAAGCCATTTGCCTATTACTTATTTGTGTGATATACAGGTACATGATCAATATCTGTTCAAAATATGTTGAAATTGGAAATTTTTCTCCTCATATCAGGTATATGTTCTGAGTGACCTTGACCTTTCCAAAATGACCTTGAGAGACTTTGTTTCAAAAGATCAATAGCTGTTGAAATATTGTTGAATTGAAGGGTTTTTTCATATATAAGGTATATGTTCTGAATGACCTTGACCTTTATAAAATGAACTTTGTCTGAAAGTCATTTGCCTATTACTTATTTGTATTTAATATATGATAAATATTTGTTCAAAAACTGTTGAAATAAAGAACTTTTTCCTTAATATATAAAGTATATAGTATATGTTCTGAATGACCTTGACCTTTCCAAAAGTTCCTGTCCCAAGAAATATTTGTGATTAATTATGATCACTTTCTGATCAGAGGTTTAAGAGATATGAGCTTGGACAAACACGCAGCGACTATATGCTTCCTCAAAAAAATTTCGGGGAGCATACATAGGTAAGAACATATTGTAGCCCTCTTTACATATCTAAATACATGTGATCCGGACAGTACATCATATGTATGTAGTCGCACTATACAAAGTCCCACTAACTGTAAAAGGACTCATATTCATCCCATACATGACCATAAATGGGCTTCTTATCATCCTATATGGAACCAACTTACAGTTAAATAGCCTAAAATTTACATTACTGCCCTAAAAGGATCTATGATACCAATATCATTTACAAGGTCCATTTTACTGTAAAAAGGACCTATCATCATTATCATCTGTTAAAAAGCCCACATACTGTAAAATGACTCAAATCATTATTATCCATTACAGGACCCAAAATACTTTAAAATGAACCATTATCATTATTATCCTGTAAATGGTTCACATAAAACTAGCAAGAAAGAATATTTGATCTAAACTTTCAATTAATTAAAATCATTGAGTGTAACAACAGTATAATTATTTTTTGTATGTATTTATGTATTATATGCTATAAAACCCAATATAGGCGTTAAGGAGAAGGCTTATATAGGTGTTGTTTGCTGCCTAATCCTTATTATGTTGTTCATAATAAAATACTGTTTTTAAATAAAAAGGCTTGAAAAAAACTTAATTCATGTGATGATCCCCCCACTACTGTATTTCAAACAATATATCTTCAATGACCTACTTGTAATTCATCTAAATTCCTTTCTCGAGATAAATTACCTAGGGTTGACTGACCGGGCCTGGGTTAAATACTTGTACTAGAGGAAGATATATATTCAATCTGGATCTATATATAAAGCATGTATTAGAATTTGTTCATTTATTTAAAGGATTTACCCACAAGACATTACCATACAGCCCATTATAAACCATGTCTATAGATAGTTATACCTACAGCCCATTATAAACCATGTCTAAAGATAGTTATACCTACAGCCCATTATAAACCATGTCTAAAGATAGTTATACCTACAGCCCATTATAAACCATGTCTAAAGATAGTTATACCTACAGCCCATTATAAACCATGTCTAAAGATAGTTATACCTACAGCCCATTATAAACCATGTCTAAAGATAGTTATACCTACAGCCCATTATAAACCATGTCTAAAGATAGTTATACCTACAGCCCATTATAAACCATGTCTAAAGATAGTTATACCTACAGCCCATTATAAACCATGTCTAAAGATAGTTATACCTACAGCCCATTATAAACCATGTCTATAGATAGTTATACCTACAGCCCATTATAAACCATGTCTAAAGATAGTTATACCTACAGCCCATTATAAACCATGTCTAAAGATAGTTATACCTACAGCCCATTATAAACCATGTCTAAAGATAGTTATACCTACAGCCCATTATAAACCATGTCTAAAGATAGTTATACCTACAGCCCATTATAAACCATGTCTATAGATAGTTATACCTACAGCCCATTATAAACCATGTCTAAAGATAGTTATACCTACAGCCCATTATAAACCATGTCTAAAGATAGTTATACCTACAGCCCATTATAAACCATGTCTAAAGATAGTTATACCTACAGCCCATTATAAACCATGTCTAAAGATAGTTATACCTACAGCCCATTATAAACCATGTCTAAAGATAGTTATACCTACAGCCCATTATAAACCATGTCTAAAGATAGTTATACCTACAGACCATTATAAACCATGTCTAAAGATAGTTATACCTACAGAAGAAATGACTAGGTTATTATTTTGTGTTATATAAACAATGAAAGTGTGGACTTTCATTTGAAAAGTATTGTATTGAGCAGATTATATAGAAATTAACCCTATTCAGTGTTTATACTGATTTGTATGGCATTGTATTGAGCAGATTGTACAGAAATTAACCCTATTCAGTGTTTATACTGATTTGTATGGCATTGTATTGAGCAGATTGTACAGAAATTGTCCCCACTCATTGTTAACACATCCCAAATAATACAAACATACCACTGCAACATTCCTATATTCCTTATAATAGTAGTTTGTAAATGTTAAAATAAAGATTTTTATGCTCCAAATAACTTTCCATATAAAACAAACCTGTTTGTGACATAAGCATGAGTTCCTCTATGAGGATATATGAATATTGAACTAGGAAAGGACAATCATTGACAAAACATCTGTGAATGTAAACATTTAATAATGGTGATCAACACAAGTCATGAAAGGTCTTCATTAATATACTATATATATATATAGAGAGAGAGAGAGAGAGAGAGAGAGAGAGAGAGAGAGAAAGCACTAAAAAGGCCACCATACTGTTCGTTATTTAAATTTCAAATTTTTAACACAACCTGCGTCCTTATCAAGAGACATATATTACATAAACAAATCTCACATACTACACACCACGAAAAAAACCTAGTATCTTTTTAGATAAGACACTTCGAGAAAGTAGGGGTTGTTGGATATATATATATATTCATAACTATGTCCATTATGATTTATGAATTTAAAAATGAAAATGAAATAATCTTTTAATATGTTATTAATCATAGTTCGACATGTGTTGGGAAACTAAAAAGGATTTTATCTTCAAGGCATTGTAACAAACCATATTTAATAGTTTTATGACAATTCAATTTCAAGATTTTGTGCTTAGGAATCATAATTGAAATACATTGTTGCTCAAACAATTTTGATGTGTATTTCGTCCCAAAGTTCCTCAATCAGGCTCTGTTACTTAGATGGTTTACATTGATGCCTTCAACTTGTACAATATTACAAATTAAATTAACTAGGTGAATGGTACTTGAAATTTACTGTTATTAATCATATTTACTATAATGAAAAGATATATAAGGTCTGCCCACATGCATTCGTTCTGACATGTATTCCTGACATCATAATACCCGCCTCAAGTCTTTTTAAGCAGCTGTACTTGTCCAGAGAGCTTGACTTGACTGTGGTCTCCAGTTCACCCACAGCTCTGAGCAGGTAAGCTTCTCCAGTTCACCCACAGCTCTGAGCAGGTAAGCTTCTCCAGCTAACCCACAGCTCTGAGCAGGTACTGGTAAGGTCAGAGTTCAACACTACAAAGGGATTTTGGATAAAACATCTCCTTTGTTGTGACAACTGTTTTGGCAGAGCTCTGCAATAAAGTAGTCCTCTCCAACTTTTTGTTTGTTTGACTTATTGGGTAGACAAATCCACCACAGACTAGATACACATAATGCTACCGCTTCAAGGGTACGCTTGTTACCTCCTACACCTTCACATTTGATCTCAATCCACTAGACATTACACAGATTTAAGATTTTTCATATGTTACAGAGAGTCTAAAAAGCCTTTAAAAGCATTACATTTGTTTACAAGGTACTTAAGCTAATGTTTACTTGTACTTCTATCACTTAGGTGTCGAAAGCTTCCTTGTTGTAAGAATATACAGTTATTTCTTAGTAAATATCTTATGCAGCATATATCCCAGTAACTTCACAACTAGTAGTTACTAGTGATACATGTACTCATGAACTCTTTCTGTACAAGTACTGTGTATATGAAACAATCCCTGGTGTTAATTTTTGCTGTATTCATCTGCAAATTCTAGAATATTGATTCAGAATATGTTTTAAATAAAGTTTATTCTACTTCAATATACACTGTATTTTCAAATCTCTATCTTGCATGTCAGGTAACTTAAAATGTAATTATATACAACAATTGTAATCATACAGTATTGAAATATACTGGTACATGCAAATTGTATTTAAATTTACCAGTGTGATGAATATGCAAACACGACAAAAATTGCAAATGGAGCATAATTTTATATCTCCACCTTAATGAATGACCATGACCTTTAGCAGCTGTGTATTACTCACCTTAAGTTCACCATATATGTAGTCTCCATCTTGTAAAGTTAAAAGTTCTGACTGTGGATAAAATAGTAGACTAACAAAAAATACAAACTATATCTTACCTCTGCCCCAAACCACAGCTGTCCAGATAAGTTTTCCTGTAAAACATCGTCTGGGAACTTCACCCTGAAGTCTCTGCTTGCCTTTTGGTTTCCAATGGTTTCATCAATGATTTTCTGTACCACCCCTAAAACCTTGTCCTGACAAGCTCGCAGCTTGTTTACTAGTGTGGTACATCTCTCCGGATCCTTCCTTCCATCGAAGCTGTCCAACTCTGCTGCCACTTCATTGAGCTCTTCATCAGCGAAGAAAAACTGGGCTAACAGTGAGCTGTCACTTTTCTGGAATAAAAAAGCCATACATGTACACGGTAGAGACGACGCACTTAAGTTTGATTACATAACTCAAAATAACTACCTGCATTTTATTGACTTTTACTTATACACTGTACATGTATTCACCACTTACCATGCTGCTCCTTGATCACATTAATAAACCCTTTCTAAGGATTGTCATCCAGTAATTCGAAGAAAATTCACAAAAACAATACTTATGCTTATCTCTCAAATGCTTACCTCATAAAGGTGAATGCATTGTAGAATCATTAACATTAATTAACCTCTTTATATTAATGACATGTATTCATATACCGGTGTGTCAGTATAACAGAAGATGGATAAATGATGCCATTAGGAGGTGCTTCGGTATACAACGATACATTACACATTACAGACTGTGATCAAGTATAGACAAATAATTTTACACAGATCTCTACTATATGAACCAGATGCAAAGTGCATTTGAAAACACTGAATACCACATGCATTCATTTGTATTAATACCAGTACAGTCTGAAAACCCAAACTTTATACATTTCATTAATCTTCATCAGCCATAAAAACATGTTTTTCCTATTTCTAATAAATAAATTATCTTAAAATTTACATATATAATATAAATAAATATAAATAAATATACATAAAATTCACATGCATACGCATATAAATAACGTTCTGCAGTTTATGACGTAATGTTACTATGATTTGAAATGAAAACGCTAAGCTTTACTAAACGTTTTCGGGTTTCTTTTTTATCTGTTTACCTATATATATATATATACAATATATCTGTGTGTGTGTGTGTAAAATGACATTTTTAAGATATAATAATAACATTAAAGTACACCATGAAGCATAATACATAAAAATCACATATACTGTTTCATAATGAAGAATGCTTTTAATGATGAATATTCAATATCAATTCATTGTTAATGGCCTTTCAATTATTTCTGATTATTGATTTTTTTTTTCTTTCAGATTTCTCATCATGTGCTTTAAATGTGTTTATAAAGTAAAAGTAGGCCAATATTTGTTCATACATTTACTCCATTTTCATTGTATTCAATGTATGTCTCAAAAAATTTACAAGTATCAATTGCATAGTGTTTATAAAATGTACAAACAAATACCAATAACAGTACTGACATTAGGGTTGTTGTAAAATCCAATTTTCAGAGACTTCGAGCTCAGGTTACACATTTTGAGCAAGGCAGTGCATGTATGTATGACATAATTAAAATTTGTGTTTCTCAGAGACATGATGTACATCATACTTATTTAGATGTGTAAATTCACTCATATTTCTGGCATACGACAGCAGTTTTTCCCCCCTTATATAACTGGTACCATTCCCAATGCCAAAAATAGTTGATTTTTCTCAAATTTTGAGACTAAAAATTCCCAATTCAATATTGACGAAAAATAGACTGCTAACATTGTAATTTACTTAGTCTGAAATGCGTTACGAGTTGACTAAAATGTTCACTTCCGGTATTAAATCGAAAGTACAGATCATGGCAGTGTGCGCGTTTTGTAGAGCTAATACGATTTCAAAACGAGCCTACGATGATTCCTTATGTCTCACAACAGGAAATATTACCGTAAAAAAGTTTGTAAAGAGATGAATACTTCTTGTTTTGTTCTTTTCTTTTAGTTGAAATCATTTGCTGATACATTGGTAGAAAATTCCCAATTTGTTCAATTTTGATGCTATTTTTCCCAATTGAATGGGTACCGCTAACAGTGGGTAGAATAAAAACGCTGTACGAGTATCAGATTTCAAAATACGTTTTACCTATAATGTCCATAAGAATGTTATATTCAATTATTGCCCGTAACCTTAATCTATGACCTACATAAAATTCAAGTGCATCTTTTTCATCTCATCCTCCTACTAATGTTTTTTATATGGCATTCACAACTGTACACTTTCCCGTAAATATGCACATGCCACTTGTTAGAAGAAAGTTCTCAGGATCACCTCTATGTCATTGGAACTCCTCTACTTGAAGGCTTGCAGATCTTTAAGTTTTCTCTAATGTACTGTCAACATTATTGATATTGGTGGTATCTTAAAGCACTAACATTTAAATACGATGGGCAGATCTAAGGCAACTATTGCTTCAGCAGTAGTCCAGGGTTAGAAATTACAGCCTGCCCTAGATGGTTTCATTTTTCAAGCGGGTGGTGATGAAATTTCATACAGGAGCTAGGAGCCCAGCAGTCAGACAATGTACAACAACAAAGGTCACAAATAAGTTTTATTAGTAACTCCATTTTAATGTACTTGATAAACAAAATTGAAAATCAGGACTGGAAGATTTTGAACAGGACTGGCAACTTTCGAATTTAGTCAGCCCTATGACTGGCTCATAATTTTCATTGAATTTTCAACCCTGAGCATACTGAGTTGAGTAATTTTTCTCAAGCTTGAGATTCTCCTGAAATCGGAATATCTTTTAGGGGAAAGTATTAAAATTTTAACATGAAGCCAGAGTAATTCTCAAATTCTATATAGTAGTGTTTACATGAGCGTATACAGCTTATATAAAACACTGAAAAGTAATTTATACAAATAGAACCGAGTTAAATATCAAAATGTGAACAAAATAACATGAAGTTCTTTCAACGTTTGGGGCTGCTTTTCTCACATATTTATACATTTCAAATAATTATTTCAATGCTAGACATTTCAACAATTCAAACATGATATTGAGTGACGACAATTCGTGACAAGCGATGTTACAAACTGGGGGTTATTTATATGATAGTGTGTAACAAAGGGAATTTCCTAACACATGAAGCCAAACATACAAACAACACTGGCTGAACAAAAGCACTGCCTCACCTTTGGTCTGTTGAACCATTTTCGAAGAGAATTCATCTCTAGGCTGGTTAGATAACATAATCACATTCAGATAATCACAAACATTTGTCACCTGAAGGTACATTAGTCATAATAAATTGCTCGTTTTAAGTTCTACCTTCCCAAGCCAATGAATCTCGCGATGATCTCGATTTATGTAAATAGGGAACCAAAATGTATAAACTGTAATTATCCGGATTGCGAAAAATCGTGAGAAAAGAACCGGATCTACGTGTACTTATTATAAAACACACGGATCAAGGCCTGTAAATCATGTCACCATAAGATGCCAGAAGGTATGTGGATGAAAATGCTCACCAAAATAAAAAAAAAATGAAAGAAAAAATAATCACATAGAGCATAAGGCACCCAGACCAACATTCCCATTGACGCTACTGTTGAAAAATAAATCATATATAATCTTTAAAATATGGTACCACATAGTGCATACACAGGCTCTTTACTTTTGGGCACACATTCCTTTTGACTCCCCCCCCCCCCCCTCACCACCACCACCTATATGTAAGATGAAACTAATAAGAAATATTGCCTGAAAATTCCAACACCCAAAATCCCATCCCCATGATCAAGGAAAACTTTTCCTTCTCATTTTGCTAGTCAAGGTTATTTGACAAACCAACTTCTATTTTTTTTTTCCGGCTGCTCCCTCCCCCCCCCCCTTTTTTTTTTTAAAACGATGATACGTGCCCGCCATAATTCTTATAGAAAAAATTAATTCAATTCAATTTACTGATTCACCAAGCATGTTGGCATACAAACATGATACACATTATGAGATATATAATGATAATAAACTAAATACTAACATTTCATATACATAAATACTAGTATATATATCAGTGGCGGATTTAAGGGGGGCACCCCCCCCCCCCCCAACCCCCTCAATGTAAATCGTGGTCTCTTGTTTAGAAAAATGTAAATGATAAAAGAATTAAAGCAATAATTTCTTCCACTCTCGGAGAAATAAATGACGTACAAAATCTTAAATTGTTTTATTGTATGTAAAACGTCTACGGTACCAATTTTGATGCACCAGATGCGCATTTCGACATAAATTTATATAAATATTTGTATAAATTTTATTGGGAGAACTTACAGTTCTTCCAAAAACCCCTTAAAATGGGCGTCATTTTATTAATTTCATCCTATTAAAAATAATAGAAAATAGTAAAAATTACTATATAGGATACATATTTCAAGCCCTATAAAATCTGTAAAATCCGGGGGGCTTCGCCTTGGGCCCACTGGTGGCCCCAAGGCGGCCCTCAGACCCCCTCCCTCATAAAGTTGCACCACCCCCCTTAGCCGCAATTCCTGGATCCGCCCGCTGTATATTTGACATCTATGTGATATCAAACTGTATTAACATCAATTAAATATGATTATAGCACTTTAGTTTTGATGCGCAATTCAAAACATTCGTGGAAAAATTCACATAACCCTCTGGCATAAACTACATTGACAGGGTTGCATAGTACTTTACAATGGGTTTCCTTTGATATATCATCTTCTGAATTGTCGATGTTCAGAGGGTAATAATTCTTTCTTATATCTTTATAAATATAAAAATGTAACTCATCTTCAACAGCAGTTCTACAAAACTGAAAAAAAAACAACGATATTAAATTCTTTTGGAATACATGGTTTTGAATATCTACCAGTTTCAATTTCTAAGGGGTGGAATTTAGAGCGTACTACTTTCGCTTGTAATTCATAGTTCTTTCTAATTCTACTGTAAAATAGTAATTTTCCACGTTTAGAGAATTCAGTATTTTGTAATTGCATGTTAATATTATCAATATAGTAATTCGTCAAGTAACTGTAGAATGTGCCTTTATTAATATCTAATGATGAAAGATTTAGTTTATTTCTTAACTTTATTACTTGTCCCTGCCAATGTCCCCGTCTGCCAGCATAAGCCTTAAGTATTGGATTTTCAATACCATTTTCATCGTCATAGCTTTTTAGTCTTTTGTATTTGAACACAGACGGGAGAGCTTTAAAGCAGATAGGGAATGTTCCTAGTTCATATTTAATGGCTAAATTTGAAGCTTTCTTCTGTACATCCAAAATGTCTTTAAATATTAATTTAAGTTTTTACAGATAATTTACCATAAAAGGGCCAAGAATGTTTAATTGCATGAAAAGCTTTCCGTGCACGGTCAACTAGCTGTTCAGCTGCATATTAAGTTTACCATTACAACTGAATATAATTCCCAAATATTCATATTCATGTGTAAGATGAATTATTGAGTTATTATAATAAAAACAGGGTTGAGCTGTGTCAATTAAGACTGATTGTATTCAGTTTAAAAAGTTTGGTTAATTATGCTTAAGAAAACATTTGTAATCGGGTTAATCTGAACATCTATCAGGAAATTCTACCTTCCAATGGGATACCCTCAAATAGTTGATAAAGGTAGACGTATTGGGCAGTAATTAACAATTTAAACTAAACTTTGGACCCTCCAACAAAGCATTCTTGATCAGTGGCTAATTTAGACCCCCCTCCTTTTCACCACAATTAAGTAATTATTGGCATGTTTAGATATAAACTCAAAATTTGGCATCCAGAATGGCTGAGTTATTTGACAAATACACAGGGGCTTGTGTAGAAAAATCAAAACACCCCCAACATGTATCTTTCATAACAAGCCCCTGTTCACATGTGCCCCCCCCCCCCCCCTTCGGAAATCCGCCTCTGTTCATTCTTCCCGCTTAGGATTTTAATATAGAGGGATTTGGACCTTCCCTCCTTAAGATTTTTCTTGTCTATTTTGGCGTATATGCATGCAATTGCAGGGGCCTAGCTAATATCTTCAACACCCCCCCCCCCTCTGCTAGTTTTTAACTTAATTTGTTCATGCGCACCCAATTTCTGGCAGAATAATCATCATGATCAGGAAGAAGCAGAAGGTAGAAGCAGACCGACAGCCTACAAGTCCTGGTCATATAGTATCACGTCATGATTTAGTCAAAATGTTTGCCAAACATAATTCCGGAATGTGCTAGTTTACAGTGTACAATTTATCTTTAGTAGAGACACCGTCCTAATCAACTGGAGGTTTGAAACCTCAAAGCAGTAACAAGCATTTCAAAATAACGAAACCTACATTGAATACTTGAACACTTTCGATTTTAGAATTATATTAATATTTGGGAGCAAACCTTGAAACCAGACTTAAACGAAAGAATGGAGCCCTATAGGCCAGCAGTATGGATAGACGACACCAGAATGAACGTTTTGTTTTCTCCTTTTCGGGAAAGGAATTTAAATCCATCTTCATGGACCCAGAAAATGAAATTTTGGATTCAGGTCATAGAAGATGATTTTAAACTTTCCAATAAATGTATTTTCGAGCGAAAATCGTTACCATTGGCGTTTGCAAGAAAAGGAAAGCAACCAAACTGCTTGGATACTGTTATTGCGGAAATGCTTAGGTATATTTTTGCAGTTTATAATATCTTGAGTTGCAATAATGTCTTAAAGGGACTGATTCACGATTTTCCTCCAAATTTTGTTTTTCACTTAAATGATCAAAATCTACAGTCTACATGTTTAGAAGGTTTCCCCCCAAAAAATAAAAATTGAGGTTATTCATCATGATAGACAGGTCCAGTCCAAAGACTATTTCTACCTACGTAGCTATTAATAGCTACCTAGGTAGTTAAACCTACTTAAAATAGCTACTTCTGCCTACTTTTACCTGTTTTTAAAAATATAAATGAATGATAATTAAGGCACATCTTTCAAACAGGTCGGTCGTTTTTTGTATCACATTGTGCATGTGCACTGCAAAATTCGGAATATGAATTTTAATACTTTAAGTGGGTGGAGACTGTAGAGGAAATGCATGAAAAATCTCTCCAAGAACCTTTAATGTAAAAATGCATGAAGGTAAACTTTAAATTAATACAGATTTGTAAGGCATTTTAGACTTCCTATCACATTGCTTTGATCCTAAGCTCCTAGAAAATGGAACTGGGTGTAGTTGCAAATTTGAAAGGTTAGAAAGTAATCATTTTTTGTCCAATATTTTTGTGGTATTCATCGTCAGTGTAAGTGAATCAAGAAATTTGGTACACGCCATATTGCGCCGTTCCTGCGTTTGGCCACGAAATGCAAGTAAAGGAAAAAGTAGGTTAAAATAGCTACCTGGAATAGGTTTAAATACCTATGTAGCTATAAGTAGCTACATAGGTAGAAATAGTCTTTGGACTGGACCTGATAGATGCTCATTATAGAGAGTTTATTTATTTGTTTTGAAATTAAAAATTGAGGTTTGTTATTGTTTACGGGGTTTTCAAAATGAATGGATATTGATCCAAATTTATTATATACATGTATATCACATCTCAAGTATTCTTAGGTAAAATGTGTCATTTAAAAGTTATAATTTGTAATTGTACAATATGAAGATGCTTTAAATTACAAAATTAACGTTTCACTGGTTTGTTTGTTTACATAAAAAGACTCGAGTCTTTGTTTACATAACACAGAATCAAAGATGAAATATTGCTCTTATCCTTGCATTCAGACGGTCCAACTTTTGGTTGTCAACATTAAATGACCTATATTTTTAACATAAATAATGAAAAACATTTCTTTCGAAAAACGTGAACTAGTCCCTTTAAGGTGCGACTGATTTAGGGCGAAGCTAAAAGTTTTGGCATTAGTTATCTATATCCAAATCAGGACCAAAAAACAACAAACCGAAGTTAGCACCAGGGAAAAAGTATGGATTTTATTTTAAAAATAAAATGATCAAAAGATCACTAAAAACGGTCTTTACGAAAACTCAGTGACTCACATAGTCTATGTGATCAATGGAGCGAGCTCACCGCGTCGCTTTGCTCACTATAATTTGTCAGGGACCGGTACTACTAAACAGAGAACCCTGGGGATTTTTTATTAATACAAGTGTATATTCTGGTCAAATACATTGATTATTGATCATGTCAGATCTAGTGCATAAAATGATAAAACAAACAAATTCATTTATCTGTAACTGTTTTATTCACCACACTTTTAGTTTAATTTCTATAATCTTCAAATATAAAATCGGGATTTTTTCCAACATCTTATATCGATTGAATTGGGATAAGGATTACAGAAATTAACGAGTTGGGAAGGGATAGCATTTTTTGTTGGGTAGAAAATATTTTACCTCTTGTCTTTGGGGTTTAACCTACTTTTGAAAAACTTTATTATCCTTGAAGATGGGTAGTTTTGGGGCTTTCATCTTTCACATGCTTATTTCTTGTGACAAAACCGTTCTTTGCTGCCATATGGGGATACCACTGTTTCACAAACACATCTTGAGTTTTTTGACATGAAAGATAAAGAGTCTCATAAAATTAGATGAGATCCATTTAGTTATTTTTTTTTATAGACACAACTCGTAATTGTAACATGAAAAAATAGTTATTCCTGTTTCATATTTTTGTAGTCTTGGAAAGATTCGAAAACTTCAAGAAAATGACATTCTTCAATCTTCATCAGAATGCAATGGGAAAGGATGGTTGACTTGGGGATATGACACTCTACTGAAGTCTCCTATAGCCTGGGGCTGGAGTACACTTACCAAAGACAAAACAACGGAGGATAACACAAGATACATTCTGGAGGACAGCTTAAAAGTATAAAACAAAAAAGTCTACAGTTTGTTAGAATAATATGAAATAATTCTTGGAATGTACTGATACTTGTATTTATTCAATTCATGGATCTTGGCTTTGAATAGGTTGGCAGTTATGATGTGATAGAACAAGGCAACTTATTGAACCAAAACTTCTTCTTATGTTGATGCTTATGATGTAGTGTTGTTGAGGCTTTTAATAGAATCTGTTAATGAAAATTCAATACCTTGTCATCCAGTCTTATTCACTGGACTTTCAATTTGATTTCAATTTCATTAGAATACAATCCTGCAAAAATTCATTTCTCACAATATTTGCTGTTGCTTCTATATGACAGTGTGGTATTAATCATAATAACAATACAAATCTAGAAGGTTCATCTTACAAAAAATTCAAAGTCTAAAGTAATAAAACCTGTAATTTCAGAATGTGTGCACCAGTCTGTTGCAGAGGCACCAGTGCCAGGCTTATTGTGATATTGTGAGCAACATTATGGAGTACTCAGCTCTGTACAGCCAGTATGGTGATCTGTGTTCCTCCGAACTCGAGTTTAAGGTGGTCATACAACAACTTGTGAAAACGAAGAAAGTAGCGATCAGCACAAAAGTAGACACTGTTGTAAGTCCATCTATTAAGGCAGCGTTTCACATCACAGCCACTTTGAAATCCTTGATAGTATATTACATGGGCACTTCATTTGACATGGTTGCTATTCAGTGTCAGTTTTCCAAAAGTTTAAATCACACGTGTTAGAGTCTGGAGGCTTTAAATAAAAAGGGACTTTTGTTTTGCAAGAGAGACTTCTCAAGCAAATCAAAGGGAATACATACATACCGGTAATCAATTGTTTACAAGTAATAATGGACAATAAATCTACATCTGCTACCAAGAAATGTTCTAGAATTAAAATTGCATAGAATTTGAAAATATTTCCCCATAGTCAGTCAAGAACTTATAAATGATGTGTGTAAATGAATGCATAGTATGTGTGTATAGTGTGCATGTAATTGTATGAAAAAAAGAATCTGTAATTGTCCAATGTGATTATATTTATTTCCTCAAGGATTTTAGAGATTGTTTAAGACATCTTACTTTTTACTACACAAGACATTTTTTATCTCTATCTTTGACAGGTTGTAAAATTTTGTTCACATGATAATGAACAAGTGAAGGAAATCACAGAAGAAGACTTACAAATTTTGAGGTAGGAGGTCAATGCAATGATATTCAGAGATGCATTGTGCAAAGTGGTGTAAGTGACATTTTACTGAGTGGCATGATAGGTTTAAGACATCTATGAATACTCAGGGTTCGAAATTAACTTTTTCAAGCACTAGTCCGTACAGACTAGTCACTTTTGATGTTCACTAGTCCGCAAAGCATTTCACTAGTCCGTCCAGTATATCATAAAATGATCTTCATTTTATTCAATAGTATTTAATCAAACCAAATACATCACAGTTGCAAACAATTCAATTTCTGACACCTACAGAAGAAAAAGAGACCACCATATTTTATTTTGCATTCAAGATCTTCAGAAGCATACAATATTAACCTCCGAGTTAATCCTTTTATAAACGTCCATAAGTGCGTTCGAGATCGACGTTCCTGTTGTTTTGGTGCTCAGATCTTAGAGTCACAGGAGTTCGAAATTTTATCAATAAAGTCAAAAAAATTCACTCGATTGACCAAGTCATGAGCTATAGTGTTATGAACTACTGTGTTAGAGTGTTAGAGTCGCGAATGACGAGAACATGTGCGCACAAACGTACATGTTCTCAGACCACACTACTTGCAATTCTTGCACCTAGAACACGTTCTCGTGATGTGTACTCTGCGTTTGGAATCGGCAAGAATTTGACAATTTGTGCACATTCAAAGAACGGCGGTCTCAAACGCACTTCATGTGTTTGGAAGATCAGGCTGTCATTAGTCGTGCAAACACTTGACCATGCAGGTAATCAACCATAAGTTCAAACATCTAAGAGACTCAGACAAATCTTGCTAAAAATCTTTACCAATTCAAGATTGATTTCCAGATTTTCACTAGTCCGTACGGACTAGTGCTATAGAGAGTTCACTAGTCCGACACATTTTTTACTAGTCTCGTACTTACGGACATGAGTTAATTTTGAACCCTGATACTGTAAGTGGTTTTAATTTCGCGGTGCTAAAAGTTTACGGTTTTTAGCTCACCTGAGCTAAAAGCTCAAGTGAGCTTTTCTGATCACCCGTATTCCGGCGTCCGTCCGTCCGTCTGTCCGTCCGTCTGTCCATCCGTCTGTAAACTTTTCACATTTTCAACTTCTTCTCAACAACCACTGGGCCAATTTCAACCAAAGTTGGCACAAAACATCCTTAGGTAAAGGGAATTCTAAATTGTTAAAATAAAGGGCCAGGCCACCTTCCAAGGGGAGATAATCAAGAAAAGGTAAAAATAGGGTAGGGTCATTAAAAAATCTTCTTCTCAAGAACCACTGGGCCAGAAAAGCTGAGATTTATATGAAAGCTTCCTTATATAATGCAGATTCTAAATTGTTAAAATCATGGCCCCCGGGGGTCGGATGGGGCCACAATAGGGGACCAAAGTTTTACATACAAATATATAGGAAAAATCTTTAAAAATCTTCTTCTCAAGAACCACTAAGCCAGAAAAGCTGAGATTTATATGAAAGCTTCCTTATATAATGCAGATTCTAAATTGTTAAAATCATGGCCCCCGGGGGTCGGATGGGGTCACAATAGGGGTCAAAGTTTTACATACAAATATATAGGAAAAATCTTTAAAAATCTTCTTCTCAAGAACCACTGAGCCAGAAAAGCTGAGATTTATATGAAAGTTTCTTTATATAATGCAGATTCTAAATTGTTCAAATCATGGCCCCCGGGGGTCGGATGGGGCCACAATAGGGGATCAAAGTTTTACATACAAATGTATAGGGAAAATCTTTAAAACTCTTCTTCTCAAGAACCACTGAGCCAGAAAAGCTGAGATTTATATGAAAGCTTCCTTATATAATGCAGATTCTAAATTGTTAAAATCATGGCCCCCGGGGGTCGGATGGGGCCACAATAGGGGGTCAAAGTTTTACATACAAATATATAGGGAAAATCTTTAAAAATCTTCTTCTCAAGAACCACTGAGCCAGAAAAGCTGAGATTTATATGAAAGCTTTCTGATATAGTGCAGATTCAGGTTTGTTAAAATCATGCCCCCCCCCCCCCCCCCCCCCCCCCCGGGGTAGGATGGGGCCACAATAGGGGATCAAAGTTTTACATACAAATATATAGGGACAATCTTTAAAAATCTTCTTCTCAAGAACCATTGGGCCAAAGAAGTTCACATTTACATGAAAGCTTTCTGACATAGTGTAGATTCAAGTTTGCAAAAACCATGGCCTCCAGGGGAAGGTTTGGGGCCATAATAAGGACTACGGTTTTACATGCAAATAGATATGGAAAATCTTCTGATATGGACCAAGGTGACTCAGGTGAGCGATGTGGCCCATGGGCCTCTTGTTCATATTGGTTTAATTGGGGTGGTTTTATTTTCTCAGAATTCAAATTTTATTTGATTACTGGTAACTGTTCAAAACGTATTGTGTCACACTTGCAAAATGATTGCGGTTCTTTTAATTTCGCGGAAAAATCCCCAACCGCAAACATAGCGAAATTAAAACCACCGCTATCATTTCCCCAATTACAGTAATTCATTTTCCTGAGATTGAAAATCAGGAGTATGTTATTTTAGTTGGTCAATCTATTTGCCTATCTGTCTACAAACTAGAAGTGGACAACAGCCATATCTAGTCCTTAATTTTAAACCTTCTTTGATTTTTCTAAAATTTCTTTTTAAATGCCGTGTTTTTTGTTATATTTCCCTGTCTAACTAAATACTACTTTCTTATGTGATGGCACAAAGTTGGTGATGCATTATGCTTTCCTTTTTTTTTTCGGATCCTTTTTTTGAATAGATATCATGGGCAGCATGTGTTGACTAAATCTATTTTTGTATATACAGTAAAATATCTGTATCTCGAATATGGTTTGTCTCGAATACCCCGCTTGAGTCGAAGTCGACCGCCGGTCCCGGCCGTTTTCCCTATATAAATGATTTAAAAAACTTCTGATATCTCGAACACGGTAATCTCGAATACTCCGCTTATGTCGAAGTATTTTCAAGGTCCCATGCCCTAATTTCACCTGGCTTATCTCGAAGTGCAGTCAATTTTCCGGTCTGCTTACCATACCTGGCGTCGTTAAAACACACGTCTCCGCCCGCGGCTACATCAATTATAATTAATGACCGCTAATCCATGCTCGCCTTTTCCGAGTAGTCACGGGTGGCCATAATTGTTTCAACAGCTCAGGTGAACAGTGAAGGCTACCAACATTACGGATTAAGTCCACCGCCAATTATGAACCGACACGCCCGATTCCAGGGATGGTGTTTTGATTGATACACGCTATATCATTAACATGTGGGTTAAACGCACAGAATTGTCGAAGTGAGCTTGAAGTTAATGCTCATAATAACGATAATGTATTTAATAATACACGCCTCATCATTAAAACTAGAACATAGAAAACACGAAAATCTTCAAAGTGAACAGAAATTAAACACTTTGGATCACAACAACATATAAATAGAGACCCGTGAAATTTTCATCATTCGACAACATGTCTCAAGACAGTAAAGACAAGCTGCTAATCCCTGGGCATTAAAAGAAAGTTAAAATCGCATACCAAAGAAACTAAGATTCAAGCTATTGCAGATGTAGAGAAAGGAATTGACAGTAAGGCGGCCATCGCTAAAAAATACGAAATCCCTCCAAACACATTATCATCATGGATAAAAAATGCTGAATAAAATAGCATGCGTATTAGCTGTACTTAATAAGATATTGTATTTAATAAACATAAAAAGTTCTTTTTAAAAATCCGTCTTTTTTGTTTCTTACGTGATAGGTTCTTTCACTACAACGCAATAGCTACATCCTAGTCGGGCCTAGACATCAGTGAAGTAAGCATACAAATTGTACGATCATCTTAATTTTGAAACACATTGTGAATGTGATGTTTATAGATATGGAGAAAAAAACACCGAAATATTTGCCTTTGAAATCCCACAATATCAATCAACTTGCATTATAAGAAACGGCAACGGGGTTGTTGTTTATAATGCAAATCCCATACTATGCATCATATATCCCCCTTCAAAAAAAAATTCAAGATCGATTTTGGATATCTCGAACCCCCGGATATCTCGAAGTTTTTTCGAAGTCCCTTGAACTTCGAGATAGAGACATTTTACTGTATATAATAACTGCTTAGAGTTTACGAAAGTTTTGCAGCTATGTCTATATGCATTATGGCCTTGATTTAACCTCAAATAATACTCAAATTAATGTAATATCTAAGGAGAGGTGTTTTTGAAAAGCACATATTTTAGTATCAGTTAAGGTCAAAAATAAAAAGTGTGTTTGCCCTTTTTTGACAGACTAAATTAAATCTCCCCATCTCAAAATAATTGTTCATGCTTTTTAATCATAATTCTTTTATACCAGTGTAAAGCCCATATGGAATAAAAATGAATGTAAACTGCAAGATCTTCAAGAATGAAAATTTGCCTACTCAGTACATATACTGGTACTAACCTAATCAAATTTGAAATATTGAGTTGGGAAAGGGCAAACTAAGATATTTTTGAAGGTGACTTGAGCATAATGAGCATGTTCCATATCAACAAAGTGCCTTCATTTTTTTTTAATGTTAACAGTTTTTCAATTTATATTTTTTACTCACCAATCAATGATTTTAAACTGTTTTTAATATGAAAGTTACAACTGATATTGTTTTAATAGCTGTGTTAAATGTTTGATTGCAGAACGTTTAGTAAATACTTAAAATTCATTTATCTCTACAGTATTTTCATCTTTTCTAGAATTAAGAAGACTTCAAGCACACTTACGGATAAAGTAGAAAAGTTATCTGCTGTGGGAGAGAGGTAAGTGTGGAAGGGGAAAGCCTAACTTTTTAATGTGCATTGCACACTGCCCTCTTAAAGTAATTAATCATCAGGTGATTTTTTTGTTTTAAAATATACAAAGGCTAAATTGAAGTATCTTCTGTTAAAAAAAATTCTGAGGAACAATTTAGCTTAATTTCATTCAAAAATGTGTATATTTGAGGCAAATCATCAAAGGTTTAAAGACCCAATTTTTGGCAAAAATTCACAAAATATACCACATGTTCAATACAGTTTTTAGATGATTTTTGTATAGTATTAATACAGTTTTAGATGATTTTTGTATAGTGTTTAATAGTACAGTGCTCCCTCGATATATTGCCCCCGTTATAATGCCACCCCCGCTTATTGCCTGAAAATCCTTAAGAACAGATTTCCTCTCATGTTAACATCCCAGTTATAATGCCAACCCCGCATAATGCCATATGCCACCAATTTTCACAAACAAATGGTCAAATTTTATAGGGTTTTCCTTCAATAATATTGCCAATTACTTAACACCCATTGGTAATCAAACCTGTTCTTTAATAGGATTAAACTCAAGATAATCTAAATGTTTATACAGATTTGAGTCAAAATAACTTGATGGTATTGAATTTCTTTTGACTGCTCAGTGCATTGTCGGTAATGGTGAATTCGTTTTAATGCCACCTCCGCTTTATTGCCCAAATTCGTCTTGAACAAAAGTTGGCAATAGATTGAGGGAGCACTGTACATAGCATTCAAGGTGACACATTATCGCAGTTTTACTCAAATTTAGTCAAAATGTTGATTTTTTGTGAACATTGAACTTTCAGAAAAAGTAGAGTGCAGATTTGAACAAACAAAATTTTTCTGTCACATAATATACTGGAAAAAGAAATCTTCTTAAAAGGAAAAACTGTGAAAATAGCCATTTTACATCAAAATGGTGACCAAACATTAAAGTACCTGTAGTTGACCTTTTTGCACTATTAAATTGAAAATTTAAAGATTTCAGTTTAACTTTTCCCCATCAAACATTGCTTTTCCAACTAAATTTATTTTTCTAACTTTAAATATACCTCTTCAGCTTTGTGAGTATATAGAATTTATTTTTGTGGTTTTATGAGATCTTAAATTTTGATCATTTTTTGTAGTAAATATTGATTTGAAATATGTGCAAATTTAACCATTAATAAATTCATTCATTGGATGAACATGTACACACAATAACCCTCTTAGTTATTGCATATAGTGTATATATGTAACATAAGATATTGCTTTTCTCCATTTCTTGGTTAGGGCTGTTCCATTTAAACATATGGGGTACCATGGGGAAGGCAGTTTTTAAAAAATATTTATGGTTGGTGCACACTGAGGGATACTGATTCTGTGGTGGGTGGTTCACACTGAGGGATACTGATTCTATGGTGGGTGGTTCACACTGGTGGGATATTGATTCTATGGTGAGTGGTTCACACTGAGGGATACTGATTCTATGGTGGGTGGTTCACACTGAGGGATAATGATTCTACACTGAGGGATACTGATTCTATGGTGGGTGGTTCACACTGAGGGATACTGATTCTATGGTGGGTGGTTCACACTGATGGGATACTAATTCTATGGTGGGTGGTTCACACTGATGGGATACTGATTCTATGGTGGGTGGTTCACACTGAGGGATACTGATTCTATGGTGGGTGGTTCACACTGAGGGATACTGATTCTATGGTGGGTGGTTCACACTGAGGGATAATGATTCTATGGTGGGTGGTTCACACTGATGGGATACTAATTCTATGGTGGGTGGTTCACACTGATGGGATACTAATTCTATGGTGGGTGGTTCACACTGATGGGATACTGATTCTATGGTGGGTGGTTCACACTGAGGGATAATGATTCTGTGGTGGGTGGTTCACACTGAGGGATACTGATTCTGTGGTGGGTGGTTCACACTGAGGGATACTGATTCTGTGGTGGGTGGTTCACACTGAGGGATACTGATTCTGTGGTGGGTGGTTCACACTGATGGGATACTGATTCTGTGGTGGGTGGTTCACACTGAGGGATACTGATTCTGTGGTGGGTGGTTCACACTGAGGGATACTGATTCTGTGGTGGGTGGTTTTTGCATGAAAATTGATTCTATGGGTGATTATTTTACCAAACCATATACATGTGATATGTGAGAAAATAATCAGAAGAATGCATGATTGACAGAGGCAATCCTGGTGTTCTGTGAATTATGCTTTTAAGGGAATTGCATGTATTGAATACTGAAATAAAGTTGATATCAAGATGAAAAAGTATTTTGTGCTGTATGATGGGGAAATATTTCTGATTTGGGAATATTTTAAATTTTATTTAAATAAATCAATTTGCTTCTATAGATGCATGCCTATAAGCTTCATTATTTGCCTCTAGGGGTGGATAAGAGAGTACCAAAATCACTTCTATTGGTGGTCTTCCTAATTTTTAAGTAACCCCCCCCCCCACCCCCACCCACCCATGTATGTTTTACTTGAACAGCCCTTATATGACATTTTAGAGCTGTTCAAACTTAGCACAACTTTCAATATTTTGTTACCTTTTTGCACCAAAAAATTATCTTAAAATAGTTATTCCATGTTAATTCAACATTTGGGTATAAAGTAAGAACCTATACTCAGCATTTCATGAAAATCTGAGAGATAGTATCTGCCAACCTCTTGTCTGATATGATAATGGAGTACCTCTCAACACCAAAATAATTTCTTTCACAATTAATTTTAGATCATCACACCCAAATTTTTGACAAATCGACTGGACTAATATGGTCTGTGTGTCAAGAAGTCTATGGAGAACATGTTATTTATCAAATTATTGATGAAGAGGAATACCACAATTTTTTTGGTCATATCTGTAATAAGGGCCAACTTGCTGATGAATACCCACTACCTTCTGCAAGAAGAGTCCTGTAACAAACCTAAATATTACACAGTTCACTTGATGACTTTGAATTAACTAAATTGTGTAATTTTTTATCTAGAGTGTAAGAACATTTCTGTCTTCCATAGTTTTCTTGTTAACTTGCATTTCCCTGGTGAATTTTTCACCTGTACTATGTATACAGTTTGTTTTTATTATATTGTACACCTCATGTACCATATTGTGGTTTGAGTGAAATAAATTGAATTGAAACCGATTCTAATGAGGAGGAAAGTAAATGTTTTTGTGCTGGTTGTAGATTAAAAAAGGAAGCTATTCAGTACAGAAATCAAAGCATGAGACAGCATGTAAGTTTCAATACATGTGTATATCCATTTTGTAATTGTGGATAAATCTTTCTTTTAGTTAATATTATATATGCTGTGTCTGTAGTGGGAACAATTTTTGGAAAATCTTGCTGGTTTTGTAACATTTATTTTTACAAATAATTATCGCAAGAAACATTTCTTATTTCTGTAATTATTTACAAATTATGTAAACGAGGGTACAGTTTTAATATTGTTCTTTATATAGTTACGTGTATTTAAAATGTGGCTTAATGTTGTGTTGTATCATTTTTGTGCAGGCTTTAAGAACTTTCAGAGAGTATAAGAGAATTCAGGGGAGGATTTCCAAATTATCCAACTCTATAGACCTTTTAGATGATATTCTACACAAAATAAGTCATGCTGCATCAGAGGAGATGGTAATGAAATTTTAAAAAACCAGGCTATTCATGTTTCTTCCCATTTCACCATATACTATTCATATGTTACTCTTTTATAAAAACATACTGTAAATATGGTCAGATAAATTTTTTGCAATTTTGCAAGTCTATGAAATTTGCCAAAAATGAGTGAAAATTAAAAATTAGAATTAAATAAAAAATTAAATCTCCTATGTTTCCATTAGTGACAAAATTAATTTGCTAAATTCTTAAAGTACACAAAAAGGAATCTATAGCAATTTGACCCCATTTTGTAAAAAAAAAATAAAAATACAGATTTACTGTATCAAATTCTTAAGGTTAATTAATCCTCATGTGATGTCATAAGTTTTTGCAAAAATCTTTATTAAATTTACTTTTTGCATAATAGAAATATATCTTTCAAAGGAATTTTATTCACTGAATAAAATAAAAAATTTGGTAAACTATTGATACTGAAAAAGTTTTTATTTTCCATAGATAATTATTTATGATTTTAAAAATGTTGTCAAGGGCAATAACTCTTGTGTTAGTATTTCTTCTACTGAATGTCCATTATACATGATTTCCCCGATATCCACAATTAATTTATACATATTTATGAATTAGCAGCTTTTCTAAACTGTTGACATTTAAAATTTGTCATTTCAACAAGTTTTTATATACAGTAAAATATCTTTATCTCGAATATGGTTTATCTCGAATACCCGGCTTGAGTCGAAGTCGACCGCCGGTCCCGGCCGTCTTCCCTATATAAATGATTTTAAAAACTTCTGATATTTCGAACACGGTAATCTCGAATACTCCGCTTATGTCGAAGTATTTTCAAGGTCCCTTGCCCTAAATTCACCTGGTTTATCTCGAAGTGCAGTCAATTTTCCGATCTGCTTACCATACCTGGCGTCGTAAGTCACAAATTCACACCTGCGGCTACACCAATTATAATTAATGACTGCTAATCCATGCTCGCCTTTTCCGAGTAGACCCAGGTCACAATAAATAGTTTAACAGCTTGGGTGATTAGTGAAGCCTTCCAACATTACGGATTAAGTCCACCGCCAATTATGAACTAACACGCCCGATTCCAGGGAGGGTGTTTTGAAGGACACACGCTATATCATTAACATGTGAGTTAGATAAACGTACAAAATTGTCGAAGTGTGCTTGAAGGTAATGCTCATAATAATGATATTGCATGTAATAATACACGCTTCGTCATTAAAACTAGGACAGAGAAAACACAAAATTTTATTTAATTAACATTTAAAAGTTGTTTTTTTTAAATCCGTCTTTTTTGTTTCTTACGTGATAGGTTCTTTCACTAGAACGCAATAGCTACATCCCAATCGAGCCTAGACATTAGTAAACTTAAAGTAAGCATACAAGCATGATCATCTAACATATTGTTAATTCAATGGGATGTTTATATATATTTAAAAAAAAACCGAAATGTTTGTCTTTGAAATTCTGCCATATCAATTTATCAACTTGCATTAAACTATAAGAAATGGCAACGGGGTTGTTGTTTATAATGCAAATCTCATACTATGCATCAAATATCCACCTTCAAAAAAAAAATATTCAAGATCGATTTTGGATATCTCGAACCCCTGGATATCTCGAAGTTTTTTCGAGGTCCCTCGGACTTCGAGATAGAGATATTTTACTGTATTTTGATTATTTCATATCACAAAAATGTGTGATTTTCTGATGTTAACATATACTTCTGTTTTTGTATGTCTGATGTCTTTAAAAATGTGGCAACATACACAATTTCTGTAGTTATTAATTAAATCTAACTATATTGAGTTGAAATTAATATAGTTGTTCCACTTTCAACCATTAATATTGATAAATCACCTGTCAGAGGATTGATCAACCTTAATGTTATTTTCTTTTTCACTGTAGGATATTTTTAATACAACTCACTCTTCACCAGTTTTACTGTGTGTTTATTTGTACATGGTGTGTTTTCTTGAATTTTAAAATAATCACAAACACACACACACACACTGGACTCTTTTACAATGAAATGCAGGGGACCTGGGAATTAATTTGTTTATCTGTCATTCATTGTACTCAAAACTACCAACGATTGGATGACCTTCTGATTTTCCATGTATATGTTGATATAGGAGATGCACTTTGACATGCTGAATTTTAATCCTAAAAATCTACAACTTTTGCTAATAAGAGTATGCAGTTTCCACTCTTTGTTTATAATTTAAGACATAAAGTGAACTAGTCCTTTGATAGTCCTGTTATATTTTGTAGATTGTAAAGGCCATTGAAAGTGGAGCTCAGACATTAAAAAGCATCAATGAAAGGAATGACTTGGATAAAGTTACAGATGTTATGGAAGACTTAAATCAGGTACAATACATGTAATAGACATGTTCTGAGAAAAATGCGAGCCTGTGTTGATGTCAGCAAAGTTTGTTCAATGTGCCCATGATATGCATGATATGTCAGCAAAGTTTGGTCAATGTGATTTGTGTGATATCAATTGCTGCATGATATCCTTTTTGATTATAAATGCTTTCCAGTATTTTATTTGGTGAAATGTGATGATGAGTTGTTTTAGAGATTTTTAAAGGAGTATTGTTTCAGTTATTTCTTATGTTCAATAGGCAATACAAGACCAGGAGGACATTCAGACTGAGATGAGTATGTTTGGTAATGAAGACGATGAGTCACTGGATGCAAGTCTGGAGAATCTTCTGAAGGAAGGTCATTCAGCTGCAGTGGGAGATCATCCAGATGTCAAGGGCACAACAGATGACAAGGGAGATAAGCGGTCAAGCACTGACGAACTGGCAGATCTACTACTAGGTAAGAACAAATGTACCTGCTGTAAAAATATATATACCAAAATCTGTTTTCAGTTGTCATCTTCAGAGATAATTAACAAGCAAGCATTTAAAAGAAAGAGAATTAACGAATGAGTTAGATATGCCTCTCTCATATGCAGAGGGACTATATAAGTTTACCTATTTATATCAAACAGCACAAATTTTGTATATAGATGAAAGTTTGGAGTCTTCTGTTAAACTTAAAGTTCTTTACTTGAACGGTTATATGTGTGATTTATGTTCTACAGAGCATAGTACATTGTACATGTATTTTTTTAAATGTTGAAAATATCAATTTTAAATTGAGAGCCATGCTTGCACCCAAAGCCTTTCAATGAAGTGAATATTTTTCATAACTAAATTAAGACTTGAACAAAACAATTTAAGAGTTAAGGACATACATGAAGTCTGTTAATAATATATAAATTTTTGTGACATTTCAGGTATAATTCACTTGCATTCTATCACATTTCTACCAAAATTCTTGAGGTCTGTTACAGCGTCTGTTTTAGAGTTAGCATATTTTTTATAGTTCCAGATTGTTGTAAGTAAAATTGTAAAGTCAGCCCTTGTGTATTACAGTAAGTTGTATAAATGAACATGCTGTAGCCAAGGAGAGCAAAGTGTTGTGAACAATCGGGTATCAAACCCAGGACCTTTGCACTGCTAGTTAGGCCAATTCAACTTAATTAGTAGATTATCATCCAGGGTCACCAAAAAGTATGGGGCAGGTGGTAGGATTTTATTTTTTATTTTCTAAGAAAAATATCAATGACAAACGAGTTTTTGTCAACAGAAGTGCATCATTTAATGCCAGATGGATATCAAGCTATGCTCATTTCACAGACGAATTCCAGGTTAAGCTTTAATTTCAAACATAGAAAGATACCTAACTTCTTTAAGATTTACTCCTGTAAGAACGCGAGAAATTAAGAAAACCATATCCATTTCCATCACGTGACTTTTCACGTTGCTATACTGGAAATGTAAACAAGAAGTGTAAATACCAGAGTCGGGCATGAAAATTTTCCGGAAATTGTAAGTTTCACAAAATGAAAAAATTCGGGGCGGGCCGATTTTTGAGGGGCGGGCGGGGATGATAATCTATCAATTAAGTTGAATTGGCCACAGGTGATCTAACCACTGAGGTACCCAGGCTAATATACAAAGTTTGGTAATATCAATACAATATAAAATTTAAACCTAATTTGGAAATCATACAAGAACTCTTCGTATCAAGGAGATGAAAAAATCATAGACTCCTGGGTCAAGAATATTGCACCATAACCTATATGCAAACAATGGAGGAATTTGAACCATGACTAGATATTCATCTCCTATGTATAGTGTCTCTTTTATCATTTTTTTTATGATTAAGAAGCTTAACTATGTGTGTCATTACCACAGAATACTAATTTATCCTTGTTTTAAAAATTTCTTATCCCACGGATTCATAATTATTAACAAGTTTATATGGGTCCATTGTATTCCAGTTGCTGGTAATTTTAGTTCTCAAACACCTGTCAGTGGCTGTTATAAAGAGGATGGGTGAAATGACACATCTCTGGCATACTCCAGAGGACACATAGAACCAGTCTTTTGTTTAACACAGCATTTATCTTTGATGTGATGCTGTGTACTGTATTGTGAATCTTAATTTGATTAAAATCAAATGAGAAATTTGTGATAATTTCAGGTCTGAAGTTGCCTGATGTTCCAAATTTGTCACCAGAAAAAACACTGAATTCTGCAGAAAAGGACCTTTATGAGGATGTATTTGTTCCTGATATTTCTGTGTCAGGAGCCAAAATGTCAGAAAAGACTAAGAAAAAAGAAGCTGAACATGCATGATAATTCTTAATAATGATACCCTATGTCTTTCATTGGATAATTTAATGAACATTAAATACATAAATGAACATTAAATACATGCACATGTTTTAGTGTGAAAACAATTATTTTTTCTGTCTTTTCATAATCATGTAGACTAATTCAGAAAAAAGTTAATCTTTATGTCATATTCTACTTTTCTATTATACAAAAATCAACTTTATTTTGAAATTATGTTTGCCCAAAAAAAAGAGCATAAAATGCAAAATGATGTTATTTCCAAATTTATTTCAGATACAAAAATGTGCATTATTTCTGTAAAATTCTGTTTGCTTAGCCTACTGCAATTTAATCTGTCTTCTGAATTATCTCTGCTTATGAAATAGAAAAGAATTTATTATGCCCCCGTAATCAGAGATATGGGGGAAGGTAGTATTTGGTCTGTCTGTACACAAAAACTTTAACCTTGGCCATCATTTTTGAATGGATAGTGATGGAGCTTTCATATTTCACATGTGTAAAATTTGTGACCTTGACCTTGGAGTTTTACCTACTTTTGAAAAACTTTGACCTTGGTCATTACTTTTGAATGGTTAGTGATAGAAGTTTCATATTTGACATGTGTATTCCTTGTAACAAGACCTATCCTTTGGTACCAGAGTTATTGACCTTGTAACATTAAAGGCCGGCAATTGGGTATAAAAGCAGCCAATCGGTGAAAATGGTGGAATATATGAATTTTCTGGTCACATTCAGATTGCAGCACTTATTTTGCAAATATAAAGATTAAGCTGTTGTACTGAAATTTTAAAATAGGTATGCTTGTTCCCCTCATAACTGTGCATATATTGGCCATATCTATTTTAGATATAAATTCTCATGAAGTTTTAATTTTGGCCTCAAAAATCTGAAGCAGGGCTAAATTTGTATTTCAAACTAGAGATTGGCAGTTTGTGGGTGTGATTATCTTTTGTTATTGTTTACACCGGATGTTGACTCACATATTGCAGGAGCATGCTTGTCTAGTTCTAGATAAGAGGGATTGCACCAAAGGTAACATGTAATCAAATCACTGTATAACGTGGAAAAAAAGTACTTACTCATATATCATTGGTAAATCCAAATTTTATTTTTTAATCATATATAATCACATTCCATTAAAAAAATTGGTTAACTTTATGAAAATAACTCATAAGGACTGTTCAGTCTGATATTACTGTTTCAGAGTTTTGCAGGATTGCTGGTACCTTTTCTCGAATAATGCCAAGCATGATGTTTGTCTGATTAAGCAACAATCTCCTAGGCCAGTTGTGTAACTCCCATTAATTGTCTCTCACCAATGATGACAAATGTCCAATTGATCAACCATCACTCTAAAATTACTCTCAATCTGGACTCTTACATGTGAACATTACAATGTCAAAAGAGACAATCACAGATAGTAGGTCTCCAAATATCATAATGGACAAAATGTTTCTTAATAACCCTTCAATGCACATGTCCTCCATTGCACAGCTACAATTTCCCCCCAAATTCTTCTCATAATTGAAAGGTACCAAGAGGAAAATCATAAGTATTAGTATATCATATATACCAATATTTGTGTATATTATAAAAAAAAAACTACATGTTTTAAAAGACATGGATAAAACAATGATGAATTCATTTTGTAGTTCCTAGGGTGAAGTTTTGTTAAAGTAAAAACATAGCCTTTCAGTGCCTCACAGATCGAGCAGAGTGGTAGAAAAATGCGGGAAAACTTTAGTTTATTTTGATAAATCATGTCAGTCTCCCTGTTCAAAATATCGTCTGCTACAGAGCACCTGTAGAGTCAAGCATTAGATTGCTGCTTATTCTGATAACACTGCTAAGCCCTGCCCTCTTGCCATATATGCTTAATTGCTGTAGGGGTGTAAAATTTTCTAGGTTACTCCCGGCCTTTAAGCTTTGAGTTTGGCCTACTTTTGAAAAACATCAACCTTGGTCTTAACTTTTAAACAGTTAATGATAGAGCATTCATATTTTACATATGTATTCCTTGTGACAAGATCTTTCTTTTGTTACCATATTAACTTTGCTACCATATGGGAGCATCAGTGTTTCACAAACACATCTTGTTTTGTAGATATTATCTTGCCATTTATCTTACATGTATGAACATTGCTATTTGTAGCACTTTTGATAATGTTATTATTTGTTACAAAATTATCACAAAGGTAAGCTGATGTGTTTCCATGATAAATATGAAAAACATGGTTTAACCTAGATTGTGTAACTCTCTCATCAATTTTTAACATATTCAGAGAGTCTGTCTGAAATGTTACAGAAAATACTTTTTCTTGAATCAAGGTTTAAAATAAACCTTACAAATTATTTTGAGTTAGTTGTAATCTATGCTGAGTTGCTTACTTATATCACAATACCAAGAGGCATAGTCAACATAACATTGTATCATAGCAGAACATCAGATCTATCTTGACTGCATATTAAGACAATGCATATCTATATAAAAATTTGAGTTTGTTGACCTTTTGCATAATGCTTAAAATAATTTTTTACAAGAGAGAAACTTGTCAATACAGATGCCTAAATATTGTACAATTTCAGAATCTTTGATAACTTGACCATTACACAATAATTTTCAAAAAATCTGTAATACTTTTTAAGTTGTCCTGGTGGTCCATATAAAATTAATTCTGTTTGCCTTGGTGTGGTGACAACCTGTTATCAACAAACCATGAAAAACATTTTTCAACAACACTGTTCAGACTTTGTTTAATAATGCAAGGATCTGTGTGTGCATAAAATATAGCATTATCATCAGCTTATAAATTCTTCATCAACACAAAGAGACATCATTTACCTTTATTAAAAACAAAAGAGGGTCTAAAATTGTACCCTGTGGTACACCACAACTTACTGAGTTAAAATGTGGTGAAACATTATTGATGTAAACTTGCTGCTGTCTATAATATAAATGAGACTTTAACCACTTTGTGGATATAACTCCTAAAACCTCTAATTTATCACATGATTTAACCTATCATTGAGTCAAATGCTCTCTGATGTGTTTCATACCGATTGTTAGGCCATTCTTGGCTCACTGATTTTGGTTTTGGATTACTCAGTTTACCTGGTCAAAACTTGGGCTCACAGAGGTTGGTTACTCCTTCCACCTCTGGTATGTCCAGGGGTCCGTGTTTGCCCAACTCTTCATTGTTCATTGATCACTGTTCGATATCTTCATCTTTCCTAATATTGAATGATTGAATGGTCAACGGTGTCAATGTTCTTTGTAAGTCCAACATTACCATATACAGCGTATGACAAAAACTTTTTTATTAGAATGGAATTTATCATGAATCAAATGTGACTGAGTTTCGACTAAGCTCCATCTTTTCGACGTTTTTGGCCTTTTTAGAGGCCTAAAGTGTTTCTAGGCACAATTTGTATCATTGCACCTTGTACTGTGTATGTATGTCTGTTGTTTTTTTTTTTTGTTATTTGGATTTTGATTTTGGAGTGCTAACATTTTGCTCTCGGTACATACTGTGTTTACCTGTGTCTACACTTGTGCAGTATTGGACGGTACAGATCTATACTATTACTATACATTTACACTTGTGCAGTATTGGACGGTACAGATCTATACTATTACTATACATTTACACTTGTGCAGTATTGGACGGTACAGATCTATACTATTACTATACATTTACACTTGTGCAGTATTGGACGGTACAGATCTATACTATTACTATACATTTACACTTGTGCGGTATTGGACGGTACAGATCTATACTATTACTATACATTTACACTTGTGCGGTATTGAACGGTACAGATCTATACTATTACTATACATTTACACTTGTGCGGTATTGGACGGTACAGATCTATACTATTACTATACATTTACACTTGTGCGGTATTGGACGGTACAGATCTATACTATTACTATACATTTACACTTGTGCGGTACTGGACGGTACAGATCTATACCATTACTATACATTTACACTTGTGCGGTATTGGACGGTACAGATCTATACCATTACTATACATTTACACTTGTGCGGTACTGGACGGTACAGATCTATACCATTAATATACATTTACACTTGTGCGGTACTGGACGGTACAGATCTATAACTATACATTTACACTTGTGCGGTATTGGACGGTACAGATCTATACTATTACTATACATTTACACTTGTGCGGTATTGGACGGTACAGATCTATAACTATACATTTACACTTGTGCAGTACAGATCTATACTATTACTATACATTTACACTTGTGCAGTATTGGACGGTACAGATCTATACCATTACTATACATTTACACTTGTGCGGTACTGGACGGTACAGATCTATACCATTACTATACATTTACACTTGTGCGGTACTGGACGGTACAGATCTATAACTATACATTTACACTTGTGCGGTATTGGACGGTACAGATCTATACTATTACTATACATTTACACTTGTGCGGTATTGGACGGTACAGATCTATACTATTACTATACATTTACACTTGTGCGGTATTGGACAGTACAGATTTATACTGTTACTATACATTTACACTTGTGCGGTATTGGATGGTACAGATCTATACTATTACTATACATTTACACTTGTGCGGTATTGGACGGTACAGATCTATAACTATACATTTACACTTGTGCAGTACAGATCTATACTATTACTATACATTTACACTTGTGCAGTATTGGACAGTACAGATTTATACTGTTACTATACATTTACACTTGTGCGGTATTGGACGGTACAGATCTATAACTATACATTTACACTTGTGCAGTACAGATCTATACTATTACTATACATTTACACTTGTGCGGTATTGGACAGTACAGATTTATACTGTTACTATACATTTACACTTGTGCGGTATTGGACGGTACAGATCTATACTATTACTATACATTTACACTTGTGCGGTATTGGACAGTACAGATTTATACTGTTACTATACATTTACACTTGTGCGGTATTGGACAGTACAGATCTATACTATTACTATACATTTACACTTGTGCAGTATTGGACGGTACAGATCTATACTATTACTATACATTTACACTTGTGCGGTATTGGACGGTACAGATCTATAACTATACATTTACACTTGTGCAGTACAGATCTATACTATTACTATACATTTACACTTGTGCGGTATTGGATGGTACAGATTTATACTATTACTATACATTTACACTTGTGCGGTATTGGATGGTACAGATCTATACTATTACTATACATTTACACTTGTGCAGTATTGGATGGTACAGATCTATACTATTACTATACATTTACACTTGTGCGGTATTGGATGGTACAGATTTATACTATTACTATACATTTACACTTGTGCGGTATTGGATGGTACAGATCTATACTATTACTATACATTTACACTTGTGCAGTATTGGATGGTACAGATCTATACTATTACTATACATTTACACTTGTGCAGTATTGGATGGTACAGATCTATACTATTACTATACATTTACACTTGTGCGGTATTGGATGGTACAGATCTATACTATTACTATTGCTTTCGATATGGAAGGTGTATCAAACCCTGCAATTGGTTTTCATCCATGTGTGTTAACAATTGAACATTTTTAACTTCTTCTTGATAACTGCAATTCCAATTCTTTTTAAATTTGGTATGAAGCATCATTGGGACAAGGGAGACATGAATTGTAAATTTCAGGACTCCAGCACCCCTGGGGCCCAAGGGACGGGGCAAAAACTGCCCATAATTGACCAATTTTCAAAAATCTTCTTCTCAAGAACCACACACGTGTAAGAAAAACTATATGCATAGTGATGCAGAGCAGGAAGGCCTCTACCAAAATTGTAAATTTCATGATCCCCGGGGTAAGGGTTCTGACCCCAGGGCGGGTCCAAACTTGGTATATAGTATTTATGTGTAAAGCACTTAAATTAAATCTTCTTTAATACTATTGATACTAAATTGAAAGTAAGTAGATATTTAGAAAGAACAAGTAGTCCTTTACCAAAATTGTAAATTTGATGATCCCAGGGGTAGGGATTTTGGTATCAGGGTGGGGCCAAAATGGTCAGTTATGAAATGTGTGAACAATAGACATTTTTAACTTCTTCTTGGTAACTATCATTCCAATTCCTTTCAAATTTGGTATGAACAATATTTGCAATAAGGGGGACATGAATCGTAAATTTCAGGATTCCTGCACCCCCTTAAGGGCAGGCAAAAACTGTCCAAAATTGACCAATTTTCAAAATCTTCTATATAACTGCATACGTGTAAGAAAATTAAATGGATAGTGATGTAGAGCAGGAATGCCTATATCAAAATTGTAAATTCCATGATCCCCGGGGTAGGGGGTTTGAACCCAGGGCGGGGCCAAACTTTTTACATAGTGTTTATGTGTAAAACACTTAAATAGCATCTTCTTTAATGCTATTGATACTGAATTGAAACTAAATGGATAAAGCAGGGAGTCTTTTACCAAAATTGTAAATTTGATGATCCCCAGAGTAAGGGTTCTAACCCCAGGGTGGGGCCAAACTTAGTACATACTATTTATGTGTAAGTTTTCTGATGGACTGTATAAAATCTAAATGCATGCTTAGGAATAGCAGAAAAGGATGTACAAAAAATGGTGAATTTCATAATCCAGGGTTATGACTTTAGGATGAGTCCAAATTAGTCATATCTTTTGATGTTTTAATGTTAATACACCTATTATATTATTTAAAGCCTTTCATCAGTGTATGCACTATTGAGGGCAGTGAAGTCTTGAGAACACATCTTGTTTTATACTGTTGCTGAACATTAGAATCTAGCCTACCGTAGATATTCAGAACAGGAAATATTTCCTAGATTTCATAGCCCATGAAAGTAGTGATACTTTTTCACTAGTATCGAAATAAAATCAAACAAAAGAATGTCTTAATATGAGATGATAGAGGCAGCATGCGCGGATCTAATTGGAATTTGCAAAGAAAAAAATTACAATATAACGATTTATAAGAAAAATGAGTTGACTGTTATTATATAATGTTCGACCCCCCCCCCCTGGAAAAAAAATTCTGGATCCGCGCCTGGGCAGTATCAGCAGTTGTCAGCGACAACATTGTGTGTTCAATTTGACCGGAGTTTATGATGAAAATAGCAGGCAACAACTTTTATATTCTTATTTGACCAGTCTCAAACGAACATAAAATATTTACCACCTGATTCAAAATCATAACACTTTTTATGGGTTATTACTCCAAGACTTGCACATTTATTCATGATAAGTACATATATCTCGCGATCTGCCTCACTGCCTTGAGGAATAATATCTTCAATATCTACAATGACATATACATCTATAAATGTATGTGTATATCTATATATATTCTTTGTAATAAATATTTGTATCATGTACATTATATACCTGTATGATAATATACTATACACCACAATAGCAATGTGTATGTAGAGGGTGGGTGGGTGTACAGCGTGTGAACAACGCAAAGTCTTGAGCTCGAATGACTGAGAAACAGAACCTACTAATCATGCTCTACGTAACCGGTCTTACTGGTATGACACGCCTGAATCCCTTTACAAACTTTAAATAGCAACCACGTGTTCGACGTAACAGGTTAGATTTATCAACCTGCAATAACCGGTGAAGGGCTTCAAATTTAGGGCTATGCTCGGCGCTTACGGTCATTGAGCAGTGAGATTCTTTAGCGTGTCACACCTACTGTGACACGGGATATCCGTTTGTAAGGTCATCTCCGAGGACCCGTGACATTCACATCTGATGCCGACCTTCCGCATGCGGGGCGAACGCTCTACCTCTAGACCACCGCGGCAGTCATTTCACCTAACACCTCTCAGAATATTTGAAGGACTTCTAAAAGTAACTGTCTGGTGTAACCCCCCAACCCCCCAGTGAAATTGAAAATATGTTGAAAACCTATATTTGTCTACAGTAGGGGTCTATACCATACCATCTCCTAATAAAAAACACAAGTATCATTACAGTCAAGATGACCGATTCCTGTTGTTGGAAGCCACGTTGCTCCTTCTGTCGCTTGGTTACCTGTTAAATTCTACAAAAATATTTTGGAAAGAAACAGATTATTAATATAGTTGGCTTAAACTTAAAACCCCCAAAATAATGTCGTTAATTTATACGGAGATTATCAATAATACCATTATTCCACAAAAAAGGAGAAGAAAATGACCTACGTAATAATAGACCTATTAACTTGACTAACTGCGATTATAAGATACTCACTTTTATCTTTGTTAAGAGGTTACGACGAGTCTTCGATAAACTCATCATTGATATTGTGAATCGAATAATGAAGAGGTAATTCTTCTATTTTTAGACTTTCAAAAAACTTTTTACTGTATAGATTGGAACTTTTATGTAATACATTAGAAAAATTCAATTTGGTCCTCGCAGTTTTTGAAGTGGATAAACATTCTATATGAAAATTCGGTATTTCGAACACAAAATAATGGTTGGGTTACTAAGACATGCTTCATGAAAAAAAAAAAAAGAAGAACGAATTGACAAGGATGTCCAATTTCAGCAATATTTTTTTCTTTTTGTTGTAGAAATAACCTCTCTAAAGATTAAGTCCTCTGGAAAAAAAAAAAAAGGTTTCACTAGCGAACTACGGACACAGAGATAAAACTTCTACAGCATGCAGATGATGCGTCACTGCCATTATTAGATGTAAAATACATGTATACGGGAAAAGCTATTCAGTCGAGCTTTATTGAACATAAAGAAAACAGGGGGAGGGGGGTACTTTGACCACTTGAAAATAGAACAGTATCTTTATACGATGCGAAAATTACTAATGACCCATTCCGGTGATAGGAGAAAACTTGAATTTATAAGTCGAGGAAATGGGGGGGGGGGGGGGGGGGGGGGGGGGGGGGGCCGGTTAACGTGTGGAAAAACAGGAAACTCGCTCTCTTTGACAAATATACAATTATAAATATATTAATACTTGCACAATTATATTATTTTCAGTGCCACGATTCTGAGTTACCAAATTGTATCAACTTTGAAGACTATTCAAAAGTTGAATTTTAATTTTCTATCTGGGGGAAACGTGGTGAAATTTTAAAAAGAAATACTTTAAATGGGAATATTGTTGATGGTGGAGTCGGAGTTGTGGATGTTTCCTGGAAAGTACCGGTAAGTTCAAAACGCATATCCAAAAGAGAATTCTACAATGAAAACTTTAAAAAAAAAATTACATGTATGTAATTTAAGCAAAAAATCAATAGATCTAATTTAATCTGTTGAAAAACAAATATCTGTGATTTTAAAAATGTTTTTAAAGATTTACCAACTTTTTACTATGAAGTTTTGTGTGCTTTTAATGAATGCAAACAAAGGGGGGATTCTACACGTAAAGTATCTCGTTGACCAAAAAGGCGTAATAATGTAAAAAGGAAGGCATAGTGAGTAACAACGTGGATTTAAAAGGCTTGATAATACTAGTACATAGCATCACATCAAAGAAAAATGCTGTGTTAAACAAAAGTCAGACTGGTTCTATGTGTCTTCTGGAGTATGCCAGAGATGTGTCATTTCACCCATCCTCTTTATAACAGCCACTGACAGGTGTTTGAGAACTAAAATTACCAGCAACTGGAATACAATGGATTCATATAAACTTGTTCCTAAAAGATCATAATTATGAATCTGTGGGGAAAAGACATTTTTTTAAACGTGGAAAAATTAGTATCCTGTGGTATCGTTTTCCACCCTCAGTATGGAGAGCTGTACCACTATTTAATTATGTAGATATGCTAATGATAATTCCATCGGAATGAGTAATATTGCTAATAAATTGTTTCTAAATCACAACTCGAAATATAGCTTTATATTCTGCATAATACACAATAATATAATTTTCAACGTAGTAATGATACACTGTTTATCCACCTTTCATTCGCAATATATTATTACGCCTTCCTCTCGCCTTAAAACCTTTACTTCTGAATCCGCGTTAATACACCTTTGTATCGCGTTATTATTACGGCTTTCCGTGAATCGAACTCGGGTGGCAGCGGTGAGAAGCGAGTGCGATAATCACTACGCTACCCAGACACCCATTCGCGTCTACGCCTTTCATTTGCATTATTACTCCCTTGATCATAGGCGTAGCTTGGATTCGAATATTACCGAGGCAGGGAGTCTGGGGGCGCAGCCCCCCAGAAGCTATCGACATTTTAACAACGTAAAAGGTGGGTTTTTTTTTACCGAGGCAGCTGCCTCGGTTGCCTCAATGGAAGCTACGCCACTGTTGATTCGCGTTATTTAGATGCAAAACACTAATAAAAGCAAGTTTATCAATAAAAGAAATAATACAACATTTTATTGAGCAACAATGAAAAAAATATCTTCTGGTGAACTTAATTGTTCTTTTAAGTATCTGGTGTTGGGACCCCCCCCCCCCCCCGTAACGACTTTTAAGAAGAGCGACTTCCGGTGCACGGATCAAGTTTCCGCGAAATGTCAGAGTCTACAGCAATTTAAGACGAAATTAGACAGCGTGTAGACGAGATTTCAGAGTACAATACAGACGAGTTAAGCTATGTAAGTACAAGGATCCCACGGGTTTACTGAGTAGTTAAATCCTATAGATACTGCAGTAAGGCACCCAACATGGGGATCGGACTTATATCACCGTGGGTGATTGCAATTGTATTGCGGTGGTCCTCCTCCATTTGGCGGAGCTCAGATGAGCTTTTCTGATCAAAATTTGTCCGTTGTCTGTCGTCGTCGGCGTAAACTTTTCACATTTCCATCTTCTTCTCCAAAACCATTTGACCAATTTCACCAAATTTAGCATAAAGTATACTTGGGTGAAGGGCTTTCAAGTTTGCTTAAATGAAGGGCCATGCTCCCTTCAAAGGGGAGATAGTCACGAAAATGCTAAAATAGGGTGGGGTCATTTAAAAATCTTCTTGAGAACAACTGGCCAGAGGAGCTGAAATTTACACGAAAGCTTCATGACATAGTACAGATTCAAGTTCAAATCGTCGATGGATAGGATGGGGCCACAATTGGGGATCAAAGTTTTGCATACTAATAAATAGAAAAAAATCTTCTTCTCAAGAACCATTGTGCCAATGAAGTTTACATTTGCCTGAATGCTTCCTCACATAGTGCAGATTCAAGTTTGTAAAAATAATGGCCCCCAGTGGTAGGATGGGGCCATAATAGGGGATCAAAGTTTTACATGCAAATATAATTATAGGGAAAATCTTTTTTAAAAATTCTTAAGAACCATTGGGCCAATGAAGTTTATATTTGTATGAATGCTTCCTCACACAGTACAAAATCAAGTTTGTATAAAATAAATCATGGTTCCCGGGGGTAGGATGGGGCCACAATAGGGGATCAAAGTTGTACATGCAAATATATCTAGGGAAAATATTCAAAAATCTTCTTCTGAAGAACAACTGAGCCAGGAAATTAGAAATTACACGAAAGCATCCTAACATGGTGTAGATCCAAGTTCAAACTTTGTTAACATCACCCCCCCCCCCCCCCCCCCCCCCCCCGGTGGGTAGGATGGGGATCACAATAGGGGATCAAAGTTTTACATACAAATATATAGGGCTAGGAAAGTACAAACTTACATGAAAGCTTCCTAACATAGTACAGATTCAAGTATGTTAAAATCATGGCCACGGGGGGGGGGGGGGGGGGGGGGGGAATCAAAGTTTACATACAAATATATCGGGAGAAATTTTTTAAAAATCTTTTGAAGAATCACTGGCCCAGGAAAGTTTAAATTTACTTGAAAAGCTTCCTGACATAGTGCAGACTCAAGTTTGATAAAATCATGGCCCCAGGGGTAGGATGGGGCCATAACAGGGGATCAAAGTTTTACATACTAATATACCTTATATATTGGGGAAAATCTTTAAACATCCTCTTCTGAAAAATCACTGTGCCAGAAAAGTTTACATTTACATGAAAGCTTCCTGACATAGTGCAGCTCAAGTTTGTTAAATCATGGCCCCCAGGGATAGGATGGGGCCACAATAGGGGTCAAAGTTTTACATACTGATATTTAGAGAAAATCTTTAAAATCTTCTTACCAAGAACCATTGGGCCAAAGAAGTTTACATTTACACGAAAGCTTCCTGACACAGTGCAGATTCAAGTTTGTAAAAATCATGGCCCTCTTGGGGGGGGGGGGGGGGGGCACAATAGGGGATCAAAGTTTTACATACAAATATAGGGGAAAGACTACTCTTTGTATAGTAAATTCGACCCCAAGCGATGCAATTGCCTGTGGGGAAAATTAAAAGAAATGTTTATTAAGAAGCATTGGGTCAGAGAATTTTACTTTTACATGAAAGCTTCCTGACATAGTGCAGATTTAAGTCTGCAAAAATCATGGCTCCCTGGGGTAGATTGGGGCCACAATAGGATATCAAAGTTTTACATGCAAATATATAGGGATAATCTTAAAATATGGGCCAAGGTGATTCATGTGAGCAATGTGGTCCTTAGGCCTCTTGTTCTGAAGAACCACTGGGGCAGAAAAGTTGTTAAAATCATGGACCCTGGATAGGGTGGAGCCACAATAGGGGATGGAAATTTTGAAGGAGAATATATAGGGAAGGTCTTTAAACATTTTCTCAAGAACCACTGGGCCAGGGGAATTTCAAATTTACATGACAGCTTCCCTACATAATGCAGATTCAAGTTTGTTAAAATCATGGCCCCTGGGGTGGGATATGTCAGAATTTGTGAAGCTTGACCTTGTGACCTTGACATAGAAGTTTGACAACTTTTATTAGAAATATTACCTATTTAATATCTCCTGAACTATTTAAGACAGAGGTTTCATATTATGTATATGGATTTTATGTATTAAGGTCTTTTTATCATACCATGATCAATAACATTGTGACCTTGGTCTTGTCCAGAACAGCAGGAGATGTATGGCTGCTCGTTGCAATCTGGTTAACTTCTTGATAATTACCATTCCAATTGTTTTCAAATTAGATTCTTTTCAAATTGAGTATGAAGCATCTTTGGGACAAAGGGGACAGAAAAAGTATATATATTTCAGTACTTTTGCACTTTGGAGGCCTTAGGGGTAGCAAAAACTATCAAAAATTGACCAATTTTCAAAGCTCTTCTCAACAATTGTGCGTGTTCGAAAAACTAAATGCATACTAGTGATGTAGAGCAGGAAGCCTCTACCAGAATTGTAAATTTCATGATCCCCAGGGTAGAGGGTCTGACTTCAGGGGGGGGGGGGGGCAATCTTGGTATATGGTATTAATGTATAAAACATTTAAGTATCTTTAATGCTATTGATACTAAATGGATATTTAGAAAGATCAGGTAGCCCTCTACCAAACTCGTAAATTTCATGATCCCAGGGGTAGGGGATTTGGTATCAGAGTGGGGTCAAAATTGTCAGTTATTAATGCGGTTACAATTGCATATTTTTAACTTCTTGATAAACACCATTCCAGTTTTTCTCAAATTTGGTATGAAGCATCTTGGGGTATAAATAGTAAATTTCATGACTCCTCCACCCCTTGGGTCTTAGAGGCAGGGCAAAAATTGAGCAGTTTTCTAAAATCTTCTCTACAACAGCACATGTGTAAGAAAAATCAAATGCATTTGATATAAAGCAGGAAGGGCTCTATCAAAATTGTCATAATCTCCAGAGTAGAGGTTCTGAGTTAAGGGAGGAGCCAAATTTGATGTATATAGTGTGTATGTGTAAAACATTTAGAAGTAAAACTTAAACGGTACCCATTTTGATGCACCAGATGCGCATTTCGACAAATAATGTCTCTTCAGTGATGCTCAGGCCGAAATTTTGGAAATTCGATGTGACAAAAAACTTGTAACAGCTAAAAGGAAAGATGATGTCTTCTTTAATGCTATTTACTCTTTTTTAAAAATGTTTGGACCTTCACGAACACTGTTATTGTATCTGCTGGAGGCCTGATGATAGTAAGCTGATAATACAATGTGTTCAGTGTTGAGGAGTGGTACCATGGGATGTGTATTGGGGTGATGTTTTATGAGGCTGCATGTATGGATGGCTATGTGTGTCCCCCATGTTTGAAAGGGACTGCAAGTAACTCGTCATTTAATGTTTCTATTTGCAGGAGACGTAGACTGTCTGAGGATTCAGAGGAGGGTTCACCACCCAGAAGTTGGTGGAAGGAACGCCCCCTGCCACCCCGAGGTGCCACCCCCAAGTTGGTACTGGTGGGGATGGAAACCATCAGTGGGTACTCTGGCAGGTGTCCTGGTCGCCCTTCAAGGGGTAACCGAGACTCTAGGTGTCCTCTGGAATGTGGGGTTGTCACACGGAAGATGCGGTATCATGTCGTTCTTACGCATCTGCCGCCTGTCTTCCGACGTGGTGTTCCCCCCTCTCTTGAGGCCTCTGCCATTCGGGAGAGAGTCTTGCGGTGGTTGGCTCGAACCCTCATTGGCCCTGGTGCCTCTCTTGAAGAATTAGTATCAACTCTGCGAGCCGAGGAGGTGTTCCGTGACCCTTACTGCAGGCTCACGACTGACATGGTGGAGGCCATGGACAGCCTCTGTCGTTTTGTGGGGGAGACTCCTCCCTCCACCTACGAGTTGCGCGGGGAGTTGCACCCCGCGCTTCTTTTCCATTGGAGGGCACAGGCTGTCCTGTTGTCTCGCCTCGCCCCTGACTTGCGGGCAACCTACAAGTATCTGGCTGCCATCGAGAAGGTGGCGGGGATCCGTCTGCGAGACTATTCAATGAGGATGTATACGTCTGGTAGTTTCGCCAGAGCGAGGTTTTCCTCAAGGGGTCCAGGTCCGGGGAACCTCAGGTCTCAGTGTCCACTGGAACCTTCTGCAGAGGTTCTGCAAGTGAGGAAGACTGTCTCCAGTTCCTCCAAGGACACCCCCTCTTCCCTTTAGCCAGTTCCAGCTGAAGAGGATGGATGGGAGGTGTCTTCAAATGAGAAGAGCTGTTTTCCAGGCCACCCCTAGGTTCATCACCACCAGTAGGATGGTGGCCAAGATGCCCCCTGGTGGAGGGGAGCCTGTTGGGTGGCCATGGTTGTAGTCCAGGAGTGGAAGGCAGCACTTCTGGATGTTTGTGGGCATTGCAATTGTGGAGGGGGCATTTGGTCCTTGCTGGCACCTTCATTTGGGTGTGTGACCCAGGGGTTACCCTGGCCTGTACCCGGATGCAGTTGGGAGAGTCCTGACCAGCTGATTCTGGAGTTTATCCCCAGAGGACTCCAGGTCCAGAGCCTGCTTTGGTCGGTGGGTAGGGATGGTCCACTGAAACTATTGGGAGGTCCATGTTTCTTCATCCTTTAAAGTAAAAGCAGTGGTATGTGTGTGTGTGTGGGTGGGTGGGGGGGGGGGGGTCTTGGTATGACTGGGAAAGAAGAAGATCGACTGCATGGGCCAAGCTTCCCGCAAGTTGTCGGAGTCTACAGCAAGATGAAGTGAGACAGCACATAGACGAGATCTCGGAGCAGAATACAGACAGTTTTACTGAGTTGTATCAATTAGATAATTTGATATGTATAGTTAAACGAGTTATTAAATACAAATGGCTGTAAATGTTCTTTTTGTGAACTAAGGGTGATATGATTAAGTCCACAGGCACCAGTGTTAAGAGGTTGAGTGTTTTCAATTGCATCTTACCTTAGTTATAATTTCGATCATCCATGTAGTTGTAGCGAGTATACAATTGCGATTACTTGGCCTGGATGGTCATAAGAAGTGAGCTGGTGAATAAATTTAAGCATTAGATTTGGATGGACTTTTTCTTGTCATTTGAAGTATGACATATTTTCATATGCACTTTCAATAGGATTAATAAATTTTGGAAGACTACCGTATATACTTGACTGTAAGTCGAATTTTTGAGAGTTGAGTTTTGGTCCTTAACTCTTATGTCCGTCTTACAGGTGAGTCCTAAGAAGATTGATATTTCTGTAGACGTTGTAATGTTAAGTATTTTTAGTATTTTATTATCATTGACAAAGGTTAAGTGAGCTTTTCTAATCACTCGTTGTCCGTCATCTGTATAAATCTTCTGAAGAAGAACCACTGGGCCATAAAGGTTTACATTTACACGAAAGCTTCCTGACATAGTGCAGATTATTATGGCCTCTGTTACACGAAAGCTTCCTGAGATAGTGCAGATTATTATGGCCTCTGTTACACGAAAGCTTCCTGAGATAGTGCAAATTATTATGGCCTCTGGGGATAGGTTGTGGCCACAATAGGGATCAAAGTTTTACATGCGAATACATGTAGGAAACATTTTGAAATATGGGCTAAGGTGACTCAGATGAGCGATGTAGCCCATGCGCCTCTTGTTTTCCTTTGTTGTAGGCTTTTAATATTTGACATATACCGATAAGTGATCATCGAGTGCAGATGTGCTGGGTACCATGGATAGTGATCTTTGATCATGAACTTTTATGTTCACATAACTTTTGAAGCTTTTATGGGTAAATTCCTCAAGCCGATGTGTCGTATTCCTAGTATATGACGTTGGAAATCCATAGATATCTACAGTAGATAAGCATGATACTCATGCATGTATATTTTGTTTTACCATGCATACTTCATTTTAAAGATTTGGAATTGAAGCTTATAAGACTGCTGTTTATATCTCCACCACTTGTCGGAGATCATGGACGAGTCTACTTTGAGGCCTTTGATTACTAGTACTCGGGTGACCTATAAGACCCGTGGGCCTCTTACGGAGAGCATTGATTTGGAATTGTTAACCGATTCTAGCGAGAAGTTGTACCGACTTTTAAGCGTGTCAATGGCAAATTCCAAATTAGCCTGGCTTATAAGGCGAGTAGTTCGATATGGAAGGGGGGGGGGGGATTAAACAATTGTATGCTTGATCAAACCTATTGAAGGAAGTAACAGCATCTTCATTTCAGAAGTAGGGCCTCCTAAAATATAGGATACCATTTCATGTTAAGGTAAAATGGAATTTAACGAATATTGAAATTGCGACAAATTCATGTTGCACATCGTATACTGCCCAATTTTATTTGGAGAATTTGAAGTACATTAAAAAGAGAAGAACAAAATGATGAAATATGTATAGATTACATGATGTGTTCTAAATGACGTCATTTCTAGGTATCGGTTGTATAATGACGATGTCAAGACGTTACAACAGGGGATGCTTGCTCCTCCTAGGTACCTGATCCCACCTCTGGTGTGTCCAGGGGTCCGTGTTTGTCCAACTATCTATTTTGTATTGCTTATAGGAGTTGTGAGATTGATCACTGTTCGTTATCTTCACCTTGCATAAGAGCAACACATGTCTTCTTAGTTGCCTTTCAGAGTTCGCTCCAAAGTATATATTTTTAGCTCCTAAAGAACCAATGTGCCAGAAGAGCTAAGATTTACATGAAAGCTTCCTGACATAGTGCAGATTCAAGTTTGTTCAAATCATGTCCCCCGAGGGTTGGTTGGGGCCACAATAGGGGATCAAAGTTTTACATACAAATATATAGGAAAAATCTTTTTAAATCTTCTTGTCGAGAACTATGGGCCAAAGAAGTTGACATTTACATGAAAGCTTTCTGACATGGTGCAGATTCAAGTTTGTAAAAATCATGGCCTCCAGGGGTAGGTTGGGGTCACAATAGGGACTAATGTTTTACATGCAAATATCTATGGAAAATCTTCAGATATGTAAAACTTTGATCCCCTATTTAGTATTGTAGCCCCATCCCTGCCTACCACCAGAGGCCATGATTTGAACAAACTTGAATATGCACTATGTCAGGAAGCTTTCATGTTAATGTCAGCTCCTCTAGCTCGGTGGTTCTTAAGAAGATTTTTAAATGACCCTACCCTAATTTTGCATTTTTGTGATTATCTCCCCTTTGAAGGGGTATGGCCCTTCATTTGCACAAAGTTGAAAGCCCTTTACCCAAGGATGCTTTGTGCCAAATTTGGTTGAACTTGACCCAGTGGTTCTTGAGAAGAAGATGAAAATGTGAAAAGTTTACAACACCGACGACAGACAACGGTCAAATTTTGATCAGAAAAGCTTACTTGACCCTGCGGATCAGGTGAGCTGAAAAGTCTTGACATATTTAATATCGTATTTAATTTCATATTTTGTATATATATTCTATATGACAAGACCTTGTTATATTTAGGTTGACATGTTAAATTTAGGTGTTGACCTTGATTGATTGATTGAAAATTGTTTTACGTCCCTCTCGAAAATAATTTATTCATAGGAGACGTCACCGCTGCTGGTGAAGGGCTGCAAAATATAGGCCTATGCTCGGCGCTTATGGCCATTGAGAAAGGAGAGATCTATATCGTGCCACACCTTCTGTGACACGGGACGTCGGTTTGGTGGTCTCATCCGGAGGACCGCCCCATTTAGTCGAATCTTACGACAAGCAAGGGGTACTGGGGACCTATTCTAACCCGGATCCCCACGGAATGTGTGGCTCAGATGGGCGATGTGCCCCATGTTTAACAAAAAATAACCATTGATAGTTGTATATTTGACGTTTAAATAAGAAATGGTGTATCCAGGGGTCCGTGTTTGCCCAACTCTATTTTGTGTTGCTGATAGGAGTGATGAGTTTGATCACTGTTCGTTATTAGCTCTTCTGAGCCGAAGGCTCAAAGAGCTAATCATATGTCTGGCGTGCGGTGTGCGTCAACTTTTTGGAAAAAGGGCTATATCTCAAGAACCCCTTGACCAAATCTGTCACAGGGTATCCTTGGCCCAAGGGCTTTCATTAGTACTAAAACTAGGGTTGTGACCCTTCAACAAGGGGAGATAATTAGGAAAATGCAAACAAAAGTAGTGGTTGCTAAAAATCTTCTTCTCAAGAACCACTGGGCAAATTATCACCAAACTTATGCATAAGGATGAAGATAGGTTGTAGATATAAAAAAAAAATGTTCAAGGCATCATCCTGGGGCAAAAGGGTGTGGTCTCAAGGTCACTTCAAAGTTGACCTTAAATTTTGTTTTGTTAAAACTTTGATATTTTGCTTAGGATAAGGACTAGGATCATCAAATTTTGTCAGTTGATGCATCTTAGGACCTGATATCATGTTGTTTCAAAAGTAGGTCATGGTGACCTACTTTTTGAATTTCGCAGGTAATTATTATTAAATGGATTTTGATGTATATCTTGGACACTTTTGAGCTTATGATCATTAAAAGTTGTCAGTTGATGGATCATGGGACGTTGAAGTGCGTCATGTGAAAAGTATGTCACCATGACCTACTTTCTGAATTTTATGGCTAATCATTTATGAATACGTTTTAGGTTGTTATTTCAGATACCGAGAGATTTAGAATCATCAAACTTTGTAAGTTGATGCGTCTAGAGGCCTCGAAACATATTTATTTTTTAAAAAGTAGGTCACACTGACCTACTTTTTGAATTTTGCAGACATTCAAATTTCACATTTTCAATATTAGATGCATATTTTGGACACTATGAGAGCTAGGATCATAAAAAAAAAAGTTTGGAATTTGACGGCTATATTTTAATATTTCAGATACTATTTGACTTACAATTATCAAACTTTGTCAGTTTATTCATGTTGAGTCTTCAGAGTATGTTGACTAAAATGTAGGTCACTGTGACCTACTTTTGGATTTTGACGGCTATATTTGAATATTTCAGATACTATTTGACTAATAATCATCAAACTTTGTCAGTTGATGGGTCTTGAGTCTTCAAAGTGTGTCGACCAAAAAGTAGGTCACTGACCTACTTTTGGAATTTGACGTTTATATCTGAATATTTCAGATTCTATTGACTTCAATTATCAAACTTTGTCAGTTGATGCATCTTGAGTCTTTGGAGTGTGTCGACAATAAAGTAGGTCACTGTGGCCTTCTTTTGTAATTTGACGGCTATATTTGAATGCTATTGGCTTGTCAGTTGATGCATCTTGAGTCTTTAGTGTGTCGACCTACTTTTGGACAGTTACATTTAAATTTTCAGGTACTATTTGACTTAACATCATCAAACTTTGTTAATTGATGAATCTTGGTTAGTGAGAATGTTTGCCTGTTCTACAATGTATCAGAAGAGCGATTCTAGGCCCATGGGCCTCTTGTCTTCACCTTTCATCAGATACTTTTTCATTTTTCATGCAATCCCGTGGGGATCCGGGTTAGAATAGGTCCTCAGTACCCCTTGCTTGTCGTAGGAGGCGACTAAATGGGGCGGTCCTTTGGATGAGACCGCAAAATCCGAGGTCCCATGTCACAGCATGTGTGGCACGATAAAGATCCCTCCCTGCTCAATGACCATAAGCGCCGAGCATAGGTCTAAATTTTGCAGCCCTTCACCGGCAGTGGTGATGTCTCCATATGAGTGAAATATTTTCGAGAGAGACGTTAAACAATATTCAATCAACCTTTCATGCATCTTCAATTTCCCAAGAATTACATCTTTTTATTTTGCAGCAATAGATAAAATAGAAAGTTGAGAATTAAATTGCCTTGAATTTTTATCCCCCGAGATCGAAAATCGGGGGCATATTGTTTTTGTCCTGTCATTCTATAATTCTGTCTGAAACTTTAACCTTGCTAATAACTTTTGAACAGTAAAAGATAGAGCTTTGATATTTCACATGCGTATTCCTTGTGACAAGACCTTTCCACGAGTACTAAACCTATGACCTTGACATTTGAACTGCTTTAAAAATTGACATTGGTCATAACTTCTAAATGGAAAATTGCAAAGCTTTCATATTGCACATGAACATTTCTTGTGACAAAATCTTTCTACCGGTACCAAGATATTTGTCCTTGTGACTTGGTCATCTTTGGAATTGATCTTTATCGGGGGCATTTGTGTTTCACAAACACATCTTGTATACATTTAATACTAAAAGGGAAGCACATACAGTTAATATCCGATGAGCACTTAAATATTGAAGCCAATTTCTTTGTAATGTTCTAAAAATGTAGATTTAAAACATTGAGATAACGTAGTTGTATATTCATTTCGTGTTCAACTCTGTAATGCTTTTCCGAGGCTCAAAATTGACATGTCGAGTCCAACTTCCACTTCATCAGTAAAATGCCATCTGTAATTTGTCTTTTCTCACAGGCAGCATTATTTCCACGTCTACGAACACGGTTATTTCATCTCATACCACCTTTGATGCACATGCTTCCATCGTCACTGTGAGCAAAACAAAAATCATGCAGTACACAACTTTAACGATCCTTTCAATTCTTTGAATATCTACAAAAATCGTCCTTTGATTGCCTCCAAAATACTTTCAATTACATCCCTGGTTCTGCTGTGAATATGGATGTAACCATGCCGATTAGGCCCCAATTTCCTTGTGTCCCTATAAAGTGGAGTGGAGAGCCCATCCGTATGCTAAAATGTTGATCAAAAGCCTGTGTGTTGTTTGGAAACAATCCTTGTATCATGAACTGAGCCCCGCACACACACACCCTCCCCCAGCCACAGTTAACATCTAGTAGGTGCATCTTTTATTGGCAGCTTGCAAGTTTACTGAATGAAAAGACTTCCGATTGATACAATTCTTGGGATACTGAGACGGATATGACTGCAGTCTGTTGCACATGGTCGAGCGATATGTTCAATTCATCTAAAGGTAAAATATACAGAACTTTTAAGATAGACTTCGGACCAGAAAAATTGTCCAAAAAAAATTAGAACTATTTTTCTTAAATTTCGCACCACAAATCACCGCCCTCCAGTAGAGACTGGCAGATGGATTGGTATTCCATATAATGAAAGATTTTGTGTTTTGTGTAACGAATCGAAAATTGCAGACGAATTCCATTATATGCTTTGTCAAATATTAGAAAAGAATACCTACAAAGTAGGTATTACACAAGACCTAATGTTATTAAATTTCATGAAATTATGTCAACCAGTAAGGTTAAAACACTTTAAAACTCATGTTTATCGCAAAAATCTATGAGTTAGTCTGTCCTCCTTAATATATTTTGTAAATACTTTTTTAATACATGTATATTTGTACATACTCTGACCTTATTCTTACTCAAATGTATGTTTACTTAATGCACCTCATGTACCATGTATAATGTGGTTTGAGTGAATAAAATGAACTTGAACTTGCACCTGAAAAGTTAGCCATTATATGCAAAAGGTTTATCCAACGACTGAGATGTATTATTATTATTATTTTATTCATTTATAAAGCGCAAAATTACCTATAGTTTCTATGCGCTGTACAATGTTTGTGCTAATAATCATTGATAATATACTAATAAAAGACCTGCAAGAGCTATAAAGGAAATGATAAAACAATAGAGAGAATTCAAATAAAACATGGTAGTAAAATGACGAAGTGGTTGACTTTGAGTTGATAAGATACAATTGGCACACAGGTATTCGTATGCTGGAGTCGTATCGCAAGTTAACAACCTTTTCAGATAACGTGTAAAGGTATTGTGTATGTAATTGTGTATGCTGCTTTAGGTATGTCTGGACATTTCCCTAAATCAAACAATTGTCCCATAGCAGTCTCTTGCTATGTACCCTATGCACCAGATAATAATCTACAGACACAGTCTTATATTTTTCACGAATTTGTGGATAGGGGTAATTTGCATCGACTTAATAGTTAATTTAGATTTTGTTTTGCTAATACATGTATATGTTGCTGGATATTTCTTTTGTCCTAACACTTAAGCACCGTCACTTACTACCGTTGTATCGTATTATAACAAACAAAACAAGATATAGTGTGTGACATGCACATTTCCACAGAGTCGGTAACATACGACACTCCTATATTCATGATGATTAGTAAGTATATCGTCGACAGGGGATGCTTACTCCTCCTAGGCACCTGATCCCACCTCTGGTATGTCCAGGGGTCCGTGTTTGCCCAACCATCTATTTTGTATTGCTTGTGGGATTTATGAGATTGATCACTGTTCGTTATCTTCATCCACTGCATATTGTATTTATATTTCTATTGAAATTGACATTGCATTTATCTGCGACAATGAATGCATATTTGTTGCAAACTAGTTCGATCCGGTTTTTTGGGTTTTTTTTTTTTTTTTTTTTTTTTTTTTTGATTTTAGATCTACTTATGTGTATAATCATTACCAAATATGCAGTGTTATCAAGGTCAAAGGTGCATTAGTTGTTTCGTTTAGCGTAACGAATGGGTCAACCATATGATGTTTAGCACTTAAATCTAGTTTGTATCTTAAAACTACATACATGTATAAATATAAACAATAAAATGTCTTTGTTGTTTCGTCGGATGATAAAGGTAGCAATCGTTACAGAAAAAATTACATGTGTAACACATTTACGCGGGTTATGAATTTTTCCTGCAATGCTATGATGAAACAACAAAGAAAGCATTTTATTGTTTAATTGAATCATGTACATGTTGAATATGTGGAGTGGTATACCCGTTTGGAATAAATCATATATATACCTTATTATTTTTTCAGCCCCCACTAATTTCTAAAGTTCTGAAAATCGTTTCATGCTGTGGTTTTGTTCTACCGGAAACAAAAGCTTGCACTTTCAAATGAGGGGATGATGAAAGTGACAATTTACTACGCTATTGATTCACTGATAATTTAAAAGAATGAACCAAAGGAAAAATCGGGTACGAAATATTTTTTTACTGTTAAAAAAAAAAGACTCGAAGAGGGCCAAAAATCAGGAAAACTTGCAAAACATATTTTGTTTAAAGAAAACTTTAAAAAGGAAAATTACATGTTTATGAAATCTCTAGAATTAAGATTAACCCTAATGTATAGATTCCGAATTAGTGAACATGACCTAAAAATTGAAAAGATGAAAATATGAATTTTTAAAAAGCAATACTGGCCAGAAGATTACTCTATAAAGAAACAAAATAATGGAAGGTGAAGACGACGATCAGTGATCAATCTCATAACTCCTGTAAGCAATACGAAGTAGAGAGTTGGGCAAACACGGACCCAAGGACACACCAGAGGTGGGATCAGGTGCCTAGGAGTAAGCATCCTCTGTATATGTGAATTATATGCAACCTAAATTGTATAGAAGATGAATATCATTTCCTCGCTGATTGCCCATTCTATGTTGAAGAGAGAAATATGTTTTCTCATGACATATCCAAGCTCGACAAAAATTATCGTGCCCCCGACACAAAGTGGTTGGGCCATATACATGTAGATTTTTCTTTTTCCCAATCTGATTTAAACCAGATCCTTTGCACACTAATTTTGACTACGGATAACTCCGTTTACCTGATCAAGATATAGGGCTCACGGCGGGTGTGACAGGTCGACAGGGGATGCTTACTCCTCCTAGGCACCTAATCCCACCGCTGGTATGTCCAGGGGGTCCGTGTTGCCCAACTCTCTAATTTGCATTGCTTATAGGAGTTGTGAGATTGATCACCGTTCGTTATCTTCACCTTTCATCCTTTGATCCTCTCACTTAGATTGCTACGCTTGTGTTCAGATTGCCCTTTTCCGCGACACTCATTTTCCTGGACTTTTAAGCTCCCCTGAGCTGAAGACTCACTTAAGCTTTTCTGATCAAATTTTGTCTTTTGTCTAGAGGCGCCAACGTAAACTTTTCACATTTTCATCTTCTCCAGAACCACTAGGCCAATTTCAACCAAACTTGGCACAAAGCATCTTTGGGCAAAGGGCTTTCAAGTTTATTCAAATGAAGGGCCATGCCTCTCCAAAAGGGAAATAATCACTTAAATGCAAAAATAGGGTGGGGTCATTAAAAAATCTTGTTAAGAACCACTGGACCAGTGGAGCTGCAATTTACATGAAAGCTTCCCGACATAGTGGAGATTCTAGTTTGTTAAAGTCATGACTCCTGGGGGTAGGATGGGGTAACAATAGGGGATCAAAGTTTTGCATATAAAAATACCTGGAAATTTTTTTTAAAATCTTCTGATGAAGAACCATTGGACCAGAAAAGCAGGGATTTACATGAAAACTTCCTGACATAATGCAGATTCAAGTTTCTTAAAATTATGGTCTACGGGATAGGATGGGGCTTATGGTCTCCGGGATAAGATGGGGCTACAATAGGGGATCAAAGCTTTACATACTAATATATAGAGAAAATCTTCTTCTCAAGAACCACTGGGCTAAAGAAGTTTACAGTTACATGAAAGCTTCTTGACATAAGTGCAGTTTCAAGCTTGTAAAAATCATAGCCCCCAGGGGTACGATGGGGTCACAATAGGGGATCAAAGTTTTACATACAAATATATAGGAAAAACGTTAATCTATATTTCACATCTGTAAACCATAGTTAACAGATAATCTATGTTTCACAAGCGTAAACTATAATTAACAATGAAAACAATCATTAGCGATCTGATAAATACGGTTTCACGATTGTAAACTACGGTTTACAAGTCTAAACTATTATTAACGAATGTAAATGATAGTTTACGGTTTGTAAGATATAGTTTATAGTCATTTAATGCGCCGAATTCACAAAAAAGTGATAAACACAGTTTTGTAAGATATAGTTTATAGTCATTTAAGGGGGCGAAGTTCCTGGATTTTACAGATCCTATAGGGCCTGAGTATAGTAATTTTTACTATTTTCTGTCATTTTTAATAAGGTGAATTTAATAAAATGCTAAATTTTAAGGGTTTTTGAAAACAAATGTAAGTTCTCCCAATAAATATAATTCAAATTTCAATAAATCAAAAGATTTTGTATTTATTTCTTCGAGAGTAGAAGAAATTATTGCTTCTTTTTACCATTTATAGTTTCCTAAACAAGATACCACGATTTACTTTAAAATTTTAGGGGGGGGGGGGGCGGCTGCACCCCTTTAAATCCGCCACTGGACTTGATACTGATTTCAGAGTCATCATCTGGTCTCCAGCATTGTCTAAATGGTTTACAGGATTACTGCAAACATTGGAGGCTAGATGTGAATCTTGATAAAACAAAAGATATGATTTTCTCAAAGATAAAGATTAACAAGGAACCATTTTGTTTTATTTTGTAAGAGATGTTGTTGAAATAACTAATGAATATAAATATTTAGGATAATAATATTTGCATCAAACGGAAACTAATTCAGTTAAATCAAAAATACCTTTTACAAATGATTTCTCTGTTCAAGTATGGCTTAGAATGTATCAGGCTCTCATATTACCTCATTATTAGGCTATCGTTACATATTCATCTGAAATCTGGATTACTGATTTTAAGATTGACACAGATAACCTATCAAAGTTGCCTTTTGAGAAAATATAAAATACTATTTTGAAAGACATGCTAGGTGTTTATAATGAAGCTTCTGATGTTGCAGTAGTTTCTGAATTATGTCTATATCCTTTACACATCAAGATGTATGAATCAATGTTCAAATATTACTGTAGGTTAAAAGATATGGAATTTACATCCCAAAATAATAACCCATTGTTAATTGATGCTTTTAACGTAGTTCCACACTCGTGTGACGTCATAGGATTTTGCAAAGTCAATAATTTAATGATAGGAACATAAATTTTGTTGGAATCTTTTTCAATAGTTATTGTAAAAAATCTTGTTAGCCATAAAATATTTCAAAATTCTTAGTTATATTTGAATAGTCAATTATATATTTCAAAATATTGAATCCAAGGACAATAACTCTGTTTTCATTCAATTATTTATCAAGTCCCTAATGCGATATATTTCCTTTATTTTTGACAAACATTTTACCAAGGTGATAAGGAATGATTATCTGTTTTTTTTTTATGAAATTACATACAATTTTAATCCCGAGTGATTTAAATAGCTCAGCTGTATGGTGCCAGACTTCAGTTTTTGATGGGGGTATACATAATCTGGAAGCTATAGATTTGAAATTATTAAGGAAAGGTATGGATTTTTTCCCATGAATAACTATAACAGATGTAACTCTACTAATATAAACAGAAAAAATGATATGTAAACCATGCTATAAGGAAAATGCGTCCACATTTGTTTGTTTTTTAACATTTTGGGGAATAACGCTAATTCAATAATTTTCCAAATATTATTCTAAAACTTGATGAACATATTGAAAATGACATGTGTTTTAGTTATTGACATGTTTCCCGATAAATAAATGCAATTCAAAAAATATTTTGTTGTTTTTATATTAAAATAACAACAAATAACTGTTTCCAATGAATTTCATAAAAATCTACATCGGGGTATATGACTTTAGTGGTGTATGTAATGAAAATTAATATGGAAACCCTTAACTGTTTTGCCTTTTTTCATTACTCTGAATGTTAATTTATTGATTCCAAACAAAAAAATGCTACCTAAACCCCAAAAATCCAGGACTAAGGACCTACCTTAAGGAGGATGAAAAGTTATTTCATACAAAAACTATAGTCCAAGCATGACTAAATCACTGAGTATTATTACAAAGATGATTGGGCTTTCCTCTTTAGAGATTCCCTATGAAACATTTAACAATAACTTAGGAAACTATTATGAAAATAAAATATGTAATCAATTTGATTGATAACATAAAAAAGCAAACAATTCGTGGAAAACTTGTGTATAGTCAAGTATACAATTGTAATTTTAAAATGCAAGAATATTTGAAATTTACATTACCAAAATCTTACAGATCTAAGACTAAGTGCACATTCCCTCAATATTGAAGTTGGGAGATACTGTAAACCTCCAATTCCACGATATATAATAGACTTTGTAAACTCTGCTTGAATGAAGTTGAGGACGAGAAACACTTAAATTCATATTATTTTGAACGAAATACAATCACTTAGGAAATAAATACTCAGAAAATTTGGGTGATTTGAATGCAAATCCATAAAAAGTCTCAAGAATCCTGAAAAATATCCATTCATAGAACATTTTTGTCAATATTTGGATGAGTGTTTTAATCTGAGGGACACAGAAATGATAAATCAGGACACTTGTATGGTGTCCGGATAGGGCCATTTGCAAAAACGTGACTGCGCGTTAATCAACACACGCCAACAAGCAACGCGCCTTCGCGCTCTCACGACAACAAGCTTCTCGCAGACAAGCAACGCGTCTTCGCGCTCTCACGCCGTGTTGCTTGTTGGCGTGAAGGCGCGATGGCGCGTTGCTTGTCTGCGCGAAGGCGCGTTGCTTGTTGTCGTGAGGGCGCGTTGCTTGTCTGCGCGAAGGCGCGTTGCTTGTTGTCGTGAGAGCGCGTTGCTTGTTGTCGTGAGAGCGCGAAGGCGCGTTGCTGTTGTCGTGAGAGCGCGAAGGCGCATTGCTTGTTGGCGTGACGGCGTGTTGTGACTAACGCGCAGGACTTCACACTTTTGCAAATGGCCCTATCCGGACACCATACAATTGTGTTTAATTTGAGCATGACTGTGTATCATGTTATATATACTAGCATAATACTAGTATGTGATGTTGATTTATGATGTATGCCTCATGTTTGGTAGTCGTCAATGAATCAGTTGAATAAATATGTTGGTATTTCAACACTGACATTGTCCATTTACTTTTTTTACACACCCGATTTATATGTCTTATATACTTATCTCCCCATATGCTGCTTGTACATGTAATTTGTATAGTTAATGTTGTAATCTTTTCTGAAATTTCTTTTTTTATAAACTGCCTTTGCTGTATGCCCTCTGGGCCGAAAATTGGAATAAACTTACTTTATCTTATAGTTCCCTATAATTTAAGTTTCTTAGACCCAATTCCATAGCGTTGTCCATATGTTTCATAACTGAGGAAAGCGCTGGCCAATTAGTAAGGTGCATATTAATGATGACAAGAATCTATCTTTAAAAACGCACTTATATTGTTCCCGAGGCAGACTATAAAATGCACAACCGTGTTACAATTCGTTGACAGATGGGAGTGTTAACATTCGCAATGTTAACAGATATAAATGAAATAACTAGACAACTCTGTTTATTCCTTTTTTACGAAGCACCTTCTAAAACAAGTAATTAATGCGCCTTTAAAACCACAGATTTATAGGCAATATACTAGTATTTATATAAATATATGGATAAATGTAAAATACAAGCGCGTTCATGAATAATTAAGGGGTTGTATCAAAAAGGAAAAAAACAAACTCAGGTAATATAATTGCGTTTTTTGTTTTCGTTGTTTTTTTTTTTAAGTGATTACCTTGGAATGATAAATTATGTGCCTTACTATGATAAACGTGGATGTTTGTGCAGTATTCATTTTATCAATTCTATTTTCTACCTTTGACTTGTGATAAGAACAATCGATACTTTAAGATATTTCGGTTGCTAGACAAGAATTTAAGTCTGGCTGCATGAACTATTGTCTAATCGAATGAGGAACAATCCCCGGAAAATTACAACCCGCAGATAGACTTGCACCTGTGTTGGACTGAGTAGCGTTGTATAGTATTATTATCGGTACCTCCCCCTCCTCTCTCTAATGACATCCCTTGGTGTATCCCTCGTTATCGTCCTGCGAGATTAATTTGTTTGCATTTCTGATGTGACCGTGATGTGTGACGTAACGCGAGGAAAATTTACCCTATATTTCAGTTTCCTTGTCTGGAACGTATCTTCCAAAGTGTTTTCAAAAGAGATGTTGCGTTATACCGGGAGGTAACATTTTCCTTGTTCCACAATATTCTTTATCGATCTTAGTTGCTGGCGACCCTGCGATTTCGGGAAGTGAGTGTGCTGCATATGTGTCGGCGCGTATCCACCATTGAGAAGTCGCACAGCATACAAACAACATTGTCTGGAGGTGAAAGGATGATATAGGGTTCTGCAAAGGTACAGTTATTTTCTTGATTTGTTTTTACGTTTTATACTTTTGAAAACTTTAAAAATATATTACTTATCTCGCAGCCATAAATCAGGAGGCCCTAATCGTATGGATGCGCTTGTGTACTCTGTCCTTGGACAACAAAACATAAAAACACATGCGTCTTGTTGTAATCAGATATTATGGAACGAACATATAATGGCCTCCTGCACGTCATTAGTACTAACACGAGATCGATTATTCTTTGCAGTGTCCAGTTTCCTTCCTTATTGCTGACCGTATAAACTATGGGGTTGTATAGATGCGTAATTTCTAGAGGATGGAGACAGCTTCGTTATTTTTTGATGATAGCCATTTTTCTTTCGTGTATATATATAAGCATTTGGATGACCTTAAAACGGACAGGGAGTCGAGAAGAGGGAATTTCTCACAATAGTCTGAAGAATGCACCTGAAAATAGTGAAATTTTGAACAGTGTACTCCGGAATTACTCCTTCACTCGTGAGCAGGTGTGTAACCACCCTAATTTAGACCCTTATAACCCGATCGTGATGAAGCATTTTCACGACGTTGGCCCGTTAAAATGTGGCGAGGATGAAAACTGGGTAAAGGTGAACAACGGAACTCTGTGGTTAAACGAAAATGCGAAAGCTAAACATGAGAAAATTTCGTGTCAGTATTATCCAATATATCGAAAAAACGAGTATGCATATAAAGTGGGTGACAAACAGGCTTTCGATAAAGATGTTATAACAGCACCCTCTGATGTGATTAAAATCGATTGTCAGTCGGGCTTGTTTGGTCCCAAATATTCAAATATACATACCACAATTGCATACGACAAAACGATACACGACAGAGTTAACAAAGCATCATATAATGACCTTTACATGCCTCTCAATGTGCTGATGTTTGGGTTTGACTCTGTATCCAGAAACACCTGGTTAAGAACATTACCCAAAACCCATAAGTATTTCACTGAAGTGTTAGAAGGTATTGTTCTCAAGGGATATAATATTGTTGGCGATGGAACGCCTCAGGCACTGCTTCCCATTCTTACTGGAGAGACGGAAGAGGAACTACCGGAAGCACGCCGTGGAAAACCTGGAGCGAAAGTCGTCGATGGCCATCCATGGATTTGGAAGGATTTCAGAAAGGCTGGCTACGTGACACAGTGGGGAGAAGACATGTGCTGGATAGGGACCTTTAACTTGAGAATGCTGGGATTTGACAAACAACCGGTTGATAATTTCTGGCGTCCTTATTGTCAAGCAACACAGGATATACACAAGTATAGTAAACCATTTTGTCTCGGCTCAAAACGGAGACACAAAGTAATGATGGATTGGGTCAAGGATGGATTTCAAATGTATCGAAATCGACTGAAATTTATGTTTGCTTTTCACTCCGAATATAGTCACGAAGATTCCAGCAAACTGAATTGGGCTGACGACGATTTATTGGAAATGTTAAAATATTTAGAGGATAATAACTATTTAAACAACACTGTTTTAATTCTTATGAGTGATCACGGTGCTCGATTCCACGCAGTTAGAACGAGCATTCAAGGGAAATATGAGGAGAGAATGCCATATTTTTCTTTCCGCTTTCCTACATGGTTTTCCAAAAAATACCCTTCCGAATTTAAAGCATTCAAAGTTAATGCAGGTAGATTAACTACTCCATTTGATATACACGAAACATTCCATGATATGATGAAATTTGAAAAGAAAGACACTAAAAATGATAAATTACCAAGAGGAATGAGTCTATTCAGACCAATACCTACACAACGCTCATGTGGCGATGCTGATATTTCACCTCACTGGTGCGCATGCCTGGGGTGGAACGCCACTTCCTCTTCCGATCCCATTACAAGAAGAGCAGCAGATGCAATTGTGAAATTTATGAACAACTTGACCAAAAATTTTAGATCTAAGTGTCATGAATTGACACTTAAATCTGTTAAAAACGCTCTTGTTCTACAATCAAATCCCTACATAGCGCGTTATTTGGGTAGCTTAGATACTGATGGAAGGATTCCCAAGGAGTCAAAAGGTGCTATTGACAAGAGCGCATTGTATCAAATAACTTTGCAGACAGTGCCTGGTGATGGCATTTTTGAAACCACTGTGAAATATATTGCCAGTGATGACAAGTTTATAATTAGTTCCCAGGAAATCAGTAGAATTAATAAATACGGAAATGCCGCTAATTGTGTTTATATGGACGCGCCGCATATAAGACCATATTGTTACTGTAAGACAGCTGAAAAAGGATCTAGTTAGAATTAAAAGTTTGGATTGATTCAGATCGTTACAGGTTGTCATTTATTATCATGAAGAAAGTGAATGCCATGCCGTACTAATATCAAATTCTGAACCAAACTGCGGATACGTTATTTTAAAGGTAAAAGTTTTTAACCAGTCGGTTTTCCGCAGGTAAGTTAAGTGCGGCACGGAGCTTAATTTTAGGCAGGTGTGAAGCCCCGAGGGAACCCTGCTAGCTGGTGTATACCGTTCCGAATACACAGGATGTTACCTGTATTACGTGCATTACCTGCACGTTTTCATAAGATTGAAAAATTCAGGGTAGTTATTTTTCTTGTGCAGGTTAATAGTTAAATCTAATGAATCAAACATGTTAAAGCTCGATGAAATTATTTTTGTGTTTTTTTCTTTAATTGGAATTAACGCTGGTCAGTTATATTCACTGGTACCTTGCTGGTGGTTAGAGCGTTCAATTCGCGATCGACTGGTCGTGAGTTCGAGCACCGTCAGTACGGGTGCTAGCGCCTTGGCCTGGCGAAAAGTTTAAACTTCCAACCTATAATATACAAAATACAAATATTTTCAAAAATACAAGTACAGTAAACGACAATGTCCCAAGATATATTGAGAAGCAATACATGAAGCAGGCAGCTCCGTTATTATCTTACCTGCAAATTGTATTACCACACAAATTAAATTCTGTATGAATTATACATAAATTCTTGTGTGTCATTTCTAGATAAAATACATTTATCATTGAATGGATATATTAATTTTAGTACCTTTGTAGATTTGCTATTAAAAGAAAACTTGACTTTTTTAAAAGTATGACACATAGATGAATTAATTTTTCACACTCAAAAATATTGAACAATTCTGTATGAAATGCTGTTCTATATGATATTTAGATAGCGAAATGAAATTGCTTCTGTAATACAAAATCTTTCATGTGCTGGTATAAACAAACGCCTTCCTTTATCTATATGGTAAGATTATGTGTACTAATCTAATTCTGCTAATGGCTTCCGCGTATGAAATATAACGCTATACTTTATCAGTATTTATTTTTAACGATATCGGACTATATCAAGTGAATGAATACACATTGGATTCCATAAAAAAAACAAAAACCCAGACAAACCCAAATGTCGAGGAAGTGCAGAAACGCTTCACATGTTTTACAAGGGAAGGATTCGAAGAGTTGGAGAGACGATTGATTGTGTATTGTTTAACGTCCCTCTCGAGAATTTTTCACTCATATGGAGACATCACCATTGCTGTTGAAGGGCTGCAAAATTTAGGTATATGCTCGGCGCAAGCTTACGGCCTTTGAGCAGGGATCGGGGGTCTTTATCGTGCCACACCTGCTGTGACACGGGGCCTCAGTTTTTACGGTATCATCCCACCGCCCCATTTAGTCGCCTATTGCCTTGAAAGCGTAACTCCAGTCTCCAATGCGATACATGATGTCTCAAATAAACAGATCAAACAAGACATTAGCTGCACATTATTTTTTTGACTAAAAACTTTCATCTCTCAGTGTCCTATCGTTTACTTTACACCTGTAATTCAATTCTCATATGAAACAGTCACTTCATTTGTTGCAAAATTACATGACCTGCTCGTTTTTCACCCATCACTTCTATTGTTTATACATGATTATTAACAGTATTGAAGTCAAGATTTAGCTATCCTCGAAGTAAAATATTGCGGTACTGACAAAGAAAATGCCATTAATTGCTTTACGATATTCAAAACATAAAAACCGGCAATTAGAGTCTACTAACGACACCTGGTCGGCCATCTTTGTGTACGGTTAGAGTGCAAGTACTAGTCGAAAGTTATTAAACACGCGAGTTTTCTTTATTATATGACACAGAAACTGGCTACTACTCTGGTCGGCCATTTTTATGCCCCCCTTTGAAAAAGAGGGGGCATATTGTTTTGCAACTGTCGGTCGGTCGGTCTGTAGACCATGTGTTGTCCGCTCAATATCTTTCGACCCCTTTGCTTGATAACAACCAAACTTGGTACAGGGGTTACCCCTGGAGAGTAGATGGTCCTTATTGATTTTCAGGTCACATGGTCAAAGGTCAAGGTCAAACTGCTGGTATTTACCCCTTGTGGTAGACCATGTGTGGTCCACTCAATAACTTTTGACCCCTATGCATGATAACTACCAAACTTGGTACAAGGGTTACCCTTGGAGAGTAGATGATCCCTATTGACCTTCAGGTCACATGGTCAAAGGTCAAGGTCAAACCTCTGGTCTTAAACCCATGTGTTGTCCGCTCAATATCTTTTGACCCCTTTGCTTGATGATAGCCAAAATTGATACAGAGGCTTTCCTTAGAAAGTAGATAATCCCTATGGATTTTCAGGTCACGTGGTCAAAGGTCAAGGTCAAACTGCTGGTCTTAACCCCATGTGGTAAACCATGAGTTGTCCGCTCAATATTTTGAGAACCATTCACTTGATTGTAATGATATTTCATATGTGGGTTGGTTATAAAAAGAAGAGGACCCCTATTGTTTTTCAGGTCAAAAGGTTAAAGATCAAGGGTCAATCTACTCTGGACATAGGAATATACTGTCCGCTCAATATCTTGAGAACCCTTTGCTTGACAGACATCAGACTTGGTACACTGGTACATCATCAGGAGAAGATGACACCTATAGATTTGAGGTCACATGGTCAAGGGTCAAACTGGACATAGGAATATATTGACCACTGAATGTCTCAAGAATCCTTTGCTTGACAGACATCAAATTTGGTACACTGGTATATCTTTAGAAGAAGATGACCTATATTGATTTTGAGGTCACATGGTCAAAGGTCAAGGGTCAAACTGAACATAGGAATATACTGTCCCTTCAATATCTTGAGAACCCTTTGCTTGACAGACATCGAACTTGGTACACTGGTACATCATCAGGAGAAGATGACTACTAATGAATTTTAGCTCACATGGTCAAAGGTCAAGGGTCAAACTGGACATAGGAATATACTGTCCCTTCAATATCTTGAAAACCCTTTGCTTGATAGACATCAAACTTGGTACACTGGTACATCTTCAGGAGTTGATGACCCCTATTGATTTTTAGGTCACATGGTCAATCCACTCTTGACATAGGAAGATATTGTCTGCTCAATATTTTGAATTGATGATACTACTCTCAATTAAATGATGTGTGTGTGTATAACCCTTTTCAATTTTGCACCATGGGGGACATATGTGTTTTACAAACATCTCTTGTGTGTTTACAGCTAGAGTGCAAGGCCTATTCAAAAGTGATAAGAGGGACGAGTTTTCATTGGACGACTAAAAAATGTTAACAAAACATTTCTGTTTTTTGGAATTTTCTATTCATTGTTGGTCCGGTTTAGGAAAAAATCAAATGTTATATATATTCACCCCAAAGGCACCTGGATGGAGGTAAATGTAACGATTGATTTCATTTGTTGAATCGCAGCCATTCAAAACGCTCGAAATTATTCATATTGATAAAATTTGCCGCGTGATGCAGGAACTATTTTCTAAGATTTGACAGGTGTAAGTGAAGCTTACCTAACGCGCTTTCTGGTAAGAAAATGTTCAGGATAGCAGGTAGCGCCATTGGTCATATAGGAATTGAAGGAGGGGGCAGACAGCATCCAATTGATATCAGAAAAGGAATTGTTTGTGGGTGTCGGCCAAAAATTGGGTCTTTGATTATCTTAGAAGGGTCTACAAAAATGTATTTACACTCATATTACAGTTTCAGGTTTCTCTAAATTTTATTTTCTTGAAATGGTTTTATCTAAAAACACCAGGAAACATATTTAACCCTCTAGTTTTTAAATTAGCATGAAATTGGTGGAAACTTCCTTGTTCGTATTGCGGATGTACGCAACTCTTCAACTTTGCATTCAGCACGCGGTGTTTATACTATCTGGAACTAAAACTCACTACAATTCACAAGTTGTTATTTCCTTTTAGTATTTGTAAAAACAATTATGTAGATATTTTTAATATTCTTGAGTCATTTTCTATGACACTGTATATTTTAGCAGTCATCTCAGTGAATTGTTTTTGTCTAGTCCCTCGTGCTTCTTGCGCCAACATTTAAAGATGTTTTAACTTCCTTTTTACTTATGTCCACTTTTTACCGGGAGTAGGTTGGGGCCACAATAGGGATAAAAGTTATACATGCGAATTGAGCCAAGGTGACTCAGGTGAGCGATGTGGCGCTTGTGCCTCTTGTATTGATATCATATGGAAGAATTTTTCATTGTGTGCAACATTCGCTGTGAGCCCTCTATCTTGATCAGGTAAATTAACAGTCTAACAGTTAGTTAATCTCAGCGAGATTCGTGGAGGCTGGTTATTTGGACTTACGCCTCTTCCGAATCTCAGACCAGTGTCACACAAAGTGATTCGGGAAATCTTGCCTGAACTTCAGCAGCTTGTTGCGATTAAAATGGCTTAAACCGAATTTCTTGTCCGCTTCAACTGTTTGCCTTAGACATCCTATAAACTCACTATCACAATGAAACGTGCATTTCTTACATGTAAATCCCACAGAAAATAAAGTTAGCTATTTTTGAAGCCGTTGCAAATGGCGACCATTTCATATTTACCTTCTCAACACTGAAGAGTTCCGATAGTTTAGGACGCCTTCAAATACAATGGTTAAAAATTACAATGTTTTCTTTTTATTGCTTTTAATTTTTCTCTTTTAAAAATGCTTTGTATAAAGTAATTGTCAATCAGTACGTTCTGTATCTCCAATCGTAGCACAAACTATCATGAAATACACTGATCGATCTATTGCAATTTACTTGAGTCCTTGTGTAACCCACAGGCTGTCTACCCAAGATTGACGAGAGGTGTAGGTCCTGTGTGAATGGCCAAAATTAGGGGTAAATATTTGGAATTGAAAGAAATATCATAGAAGTTTAAACTTAATTGTCGGGATGAGAAGTCATTGCACAAAATCGAGAAATGATGGATGGAATTACCGCGGTAGGCGTACGATAGAAACAAAGGATATGATTCACTGCAGATCGCTGTATATTGTAGAAAGATACAATGACCTTCAAAAACAACGGGGCTCTGTATGTATATTTCTTTTATGGTTTTTTTTTTATTAACGCTTGAAATGAACTTTCAAACATTGGCAGGCATTTGTTTATGAGTGAGGAGACCAACATTTCTATTAAAGTCCATGGGAAAAGAATTAGTACTCTTTCTCCTTTGGCCCACACCCCACATGTAAACAAATCGTTTTATGCCTTATTATTTATAAGACTTCTCTAAAGGAAAATAACTGGGCGCTTCTTGAATTCTTGCGTATTATAGATATAACACATGTACCAAAAAAAAAAAACCTATGCAACAGGAAAGTTTTCTGAAAGTTACACCCCTTTCCATATGTATCTTAGAATTAACTAACCAGTAATGGATTGATTTTGATAATGAAAACTTTATCAAAAGGTAATAAATTTCTTTGCAAATAATGGTCTGTCATATTTATCTGGAATGGAAGAAGAGGGAAAATGCACTAAATGATAGGTTTCCCTGGGGGTAATTTGGGTATAGTAGGGGGGTCCTATTATATAGTCAGCTTTCCATGGAGAAGACTTACTGTATACACCTACACACTATATAGCCAGTTTACTGGGAGGAAACTACTACACAGCCAGTTTACTGGGAGGAAACTACTACACAGCCAGTTTACTGGGAGGAAACTACTACACAGCCAGTTTACTGGGAGGAAACTACTACACAGCCAGTTTTCTGGATTGAAAAAGTAGTTGGGGAAAAGCTATAACGTACAACACCAGTCGCGGCAGCCTAGTGGTTAAGTACGATGACTTTTCCTGTGGTTGTAGCGCAACGAAATACTAAGTAAGCTATAATCAGGGCTTGTCAAACAACAGTGTGCAACAACGAAATACTAAGTAAGCTATAATCAGGGCTTGTCAAACAACAGTGTGCAACAACGAAATACTAAGTAAGCTATCATCAGGGCTTGTCAAACAACAGTGTGCAACAACGAAATACTAAGTAAGCTATAATCAGGGCTTGTCAAACAACAGTGTGCAACAACGAAATACTAAGTAAGCTATAATCAGGGCTTGTCAAACAACAGTGTGCAACAACGAAATACTAAGTAAGCTATAATCAGGGCTTGTCAAACAACAGTGTGCAACAACGAAATACTAAGTAAGCTATAATCAGGGCTTGTCAAACAACAGTGTGCAACAACGAAATACTAAGTAAGCTATAATCAGGGCTTGTCAAACAACAGTGTGCAACAACGAAATACTAAGTAAGCTATAATCAGGGCTTGTCAAACAACAGTGTGCAACAACGGAGAGAAGATTTGCTGCTATGAGGCTTCGGGCAATATAGAAACACTAAGCTCTTACCATGCCTCGGGGAATGTCCTAGTATATTGCATGGATGCATATGGATGATTGTATGTTATAAAATATTTTTTTATTTCATGATTTATTTTAGAATTGAAATCTTGCAGTGTATACATAGTCAAACACAGAATTAATTAACATAATTGCACCATTATACTCGCTAGTGTAAATCAGATAGAAAGAAAAAACAATGATGAAGGTCTTCAATTTCGAAATATTGTTTTCAGCGGAATGTAAACACATTCAGCCTATGTGTATTGCATTCTGTCTACCTGTCTATTCTTACTTTGGCGGAACATAGGAAGAAAGCCTCGTTATTTTTGTCATCTCGCTTGAATTCTTGGTATCACAAAGATTGATCGAAATCAAGAAATTTCATACTTTTTTTTTATTATCACTGGGAAACCATAAAGTGTCCCCAAAGTTTTGCTTGGTAGCACGTTAAAGGTATTCAAAGCATAACGAAAGGAGATTGAACAATTTTGAGTGATTTAAATCAAAAGAAATGTTGATTGTTAAATAATAATGAAAGTGAAGTAGATCAAATCCACATGACTGGTTAATGATTAGAAGCGATCTTTTTGAAATTGTTATCCGGCTTTGGTAAATATGTGAAAAATCCAATTTTCTAAACATATGTGCAATAAATGATTAATTTCATTTCATATTTTCATAAAGTTTTTTTTTTTTATCTTTTTACCAAAAGATATGTATGAAATTATAATTTCTTTTTAAATTATTGTAATAATACATGTTCTTCCCATATACTTCAATGTAAAATTCTAGCTAGGTGAAATAAATCAAGCAGTAATCATAATTTTGTAAATTCCTATTGTGGATTATTAACGTTTGATAAACTCTTCAAAATGATACCATGACTACAAAAATCCCACCATCCATTTATCACATATATTAGCTGCTAATTTGGTGTCAGATTTTTGTTGTGAAATTTTGATTTACTATTCCAATGATAGAAAAAAATGAAGGTTTATAAACTTTTGTTATCAATATTTGTTAGAGAACTTATGGATGAAGCGAAGTTACATTATTGTCTTCCCGTATAAAAACTGATTTCTATATTATGTTATATATATTCTATTCAATAGAAGCGAAGTCTTTATTTTGATAATTCTTAAACCTAGTTTCACGAGTAAGCTTATTATTGATTATGGTTAAATCGAAGTTACATACAAAACTCTCATAATAAAACATTTTGACAACAAATTCAGATTTAGAGCTAATAATACTTTAAGACGTCCTCTTTCCGCTTTTTAGCTCAAGTGAGCTTTTCTGATTACCCGTTGTCCGCCGTCTGTTTGTAAACTTTTTATACCTTCGACTTCTTCTCCAAAGGCACTGGGCCAATTTCAATCAAACTTGGTACAAATCATCCTTGGGGGAAGGGGATTCAAGTTTGTTCAAATGAAGGACCATGTCCTCTTCAAAGGGGAGACAATCACAAAAAAGCAAAAATAGGGTGGGGTCATTTAAAAATCTTCCCAAGAACCACTGGGCCAGAAGAGCTGAAATATACATGAAAGCTTCTTGACATAATGGAGATTCAAGTTTATTAAAGTCATGACCCCCGGAGGTAAGGTGTCAAATTTTTGGATGCGAAAATATAGGACAATCTTGAAAAGTCTTTTTCTCAAGAATCGCTAGGCCATAAAGCTTCCTGGTATAAAGAAGATTCAAATTTGTTAAAATCATGACCCCCGGGGGTAGGATGGGACCACTATAGGGGATCAAAGTTTTACATAGAAATGTATAGGGAAAATCTATAAAAATCTTCTCAAGAACCACTGGGCCAGAAAAGTTAACATTTACATGAAAGCTTCCTGACATAGTGCAGATTCAAGTTCGTTAAAAGCATGACCCCGGGGGTAAGGTGGAGGCACTATAGGGATCAAAGTTTTACATACTAATATATTGGGAACATCTTTAAAAAACTTCTGTAGAACCACTTGGCCAGAAAATTTTATATTTACATGAAAGCTTCCTGATGTAGTGCAGATTCAAGTTTGTTAACATCATAGCCCCCGGGGGTAGGGTGGGGTCACAATTGGGGATCAACGTTTTACATACAAATATATAGGGAAAATCTTCTCAAGAACCACTGAGCCAGAAAAGTTTACATTTACATGAAAGCTTTCTGACATAACTACTTGCAGATTCAAGTTTGTAAAAATCGTGACCCCCGGCGGGAAGGTTGGGGGCCACAATAAGGATCAATGTTTTACATACGAATATGCAGGGAAATATTTAGATATGAGCCAAGGTGACTCAAGTGAGCGATGAGACCCATTGGCCTTTTGTTAATGATTTACACATTTGATCAGTACTCTTTAGTAAAATTGATAAAAAGGCGAGTTTAATTATTCGCACGTGCTGGCCATTTCTACACGACGCATTTTTTCTTAGGGGACGATTTATGGGTATTCTGGAATACCACTGATCTCAATGATTCGATCTATTAAAACTCTATATCATATCTGAATATTCTTGATATCAGAACAAATTTTGGATATAAAATATTCCAATGATTGATATCTTTGACATAAAGAAATACATTTATGAACATCAATAATTAAAATCTTTTATGATATCAATAATCCTTAAAGAATTCCATTTAACGATATCAATAAAATATACGAATAGGGTCTTAGGATTCTGAAATATTGTCCGATTGTTTTCAAAGAGGGAATTTCCGAGGCTATAAAGATTACAATATTTACATTTCCTTCGCTGCTTGTAATGGTATTTAATTTATTGAACGTCTAATCTTTAAATCGTATTTAATTTATTGAACTAATGACTGCCACAGTCACGTAACATCTGAACGATTGGTGAGCCGGAATGGGAGTTGACTTCACAATCGTCTAAAATTCTTCGCAAGCAAAAAAAATAAATGTTGCCCCCCAACCTCATAATTCTAAATCGGGGGTTGGGGTGATAAAGAGGGTGGTAAGCTTACATTTTTACCATACAAGAGTACTACTATTTTTTAAAAAGTGGGACAATTAGTCAGCGTGTGAAGATCACTAACTATAGATAATGGGAAATTAATGTTGTCCAAAAAAAATAAATAAATAAAAGTGGGGAGGGGACAGGCCTTCCTGACCTCGCATTCCACACAGAAATATAGATATCCATTGTACGTAATGTTCAGAGCATTTACTGAAAAACAAACGGTAGCAATAGCGAACAGTGTAACACATTTTTTGCGAAGGGGAGGGGGGGGGGGCAAATTCAGTTTAGGCTAAGCTATCACTTACAAGAATATACATATACATGTAGTTAACTTATGTGTCTCTCTCTCTCTCTCTCTCTCTCTCTCTCTCTCTCTCTCTCTCTCTACCGTGTGACACATGCGTTTATAAACTACACGTGCTATTACCGCTCATCTATCCACTTTTGTGTAATGATTCACACACAAACACTCAAATTCATGTACTGTTATGAGATTGATCGTTAGCATTTACATGAGTACTAGCTGGTACACAGCTTGGTAACACATTTGTTTAGTTTCCAAATGTCTGTACAAAGGTTTGAATACAAGGAAAGGTTTTATCAGATCAAGGTCACAAGTCATTCGATGTTGTAGATAAGGTTGACAGCGTTTCCGATAGTCTTCCTCCAAACACATTGATTGGGATAAAATATTCGTCATCTCGCCAGCTCTGTAAATGGCAACAGCATCCGTAATATCTTTCCGAACGGCATACTGGTATAAAACTGATGGATCAAAAATACGTTTTTGTTAAGGTAGTACTCTACATCGTCATAATGGCTGACTTCCTGTAAAAACATGGCTGAAAAAATCGATATCAGCAATATTTGACTTTTCCTTTTCAATTTCAATACCTAGCCGAGTAGCTCAGTAGGTTTGAATACCGACTGCTGAAATGTAGGTCGCAGGTTCGAGTCCAGCAGGGGTTTTAATTTTTTTCCAGATTACTTTCTATTAAAACTGTATTTTTTGACAAAATAAAGTAAATTTGAAAATTTTCAACTTCAAAATATTGTTGTACATATCCTCCCCTTTTCATCCACATCAAATTTCTCTGGTGTAGCATACCTCCTTAAGGCGTTAAATGCAATGTCTATACAGTATATTAGCTATCCGGTGTTCACCAACAGGTATCTGAATTTTAATCAGTAAAAAGATATAGATAGAAAAAAGGAAAAAAAATATTATATCTATACATAAAAATACATTCATATATATAGTTTTTTTCTTCTATTTATATCTATTTAGTGACTACAATTCAGATACCTGTGGTTCACCTTTGCAGTAATGGAAAGAATATTTTAAAAAAAAACAAATGAATCGCAGAACATATCGGATCTACAGTGTATACGTGGCAAGCTGTTTATGATGTTCCAGAGTTCGGACCCACAGAGCGCTGGTGCTAAATCAGACAACGCATAGAACGAGTTTCTTCCCTTGTTACACGCTACTAAGATTTCGTGTATGTATGCAGTGGTGGATTATGAATATTTTCAAACGATCCGGGGTGTTATCAAAGGTAGCACAATTTCCACCCAAAAGAGGGGGTGGGGTTGAAGACCCCAATTGCCAAAAAAAAAGACCAATGTTGTTCTCGCTATATCCATATAAAATTCCTCATTGACAATGTCTTCGTGGTCTTTGGTGATCAGGTCTTCCAACAGTCTATTGGAATTCCCATGGGCACGAATTGTGCTCCTTTGTTAGCTGACCTGTTTCTATATTCATATGAAGCAGAATTTATTCGAAAAATTCTATGTGAGAAGAAAAAATCTTTTGCTGTGGCCTTCAATTCGACAATTAGATATATCGACGACGTTTTGTCTATTAACAATGCATGTAATAGCTTTCATTCATATGTCGATTCGATATATCCCTGTGAGCTCAAAATAAAAGACATCACAGAGTTGTCCACTTCTGTTTTGTACTTGGGTGTTTTGTTGGAGGTGGGCATTGACGGCAAACTGACAACTTAACTGTATAACAAACGGGATGATTTCACCTTCTCCATCGTCAGCTCCCCATATTTGAGTAGCAATATTCCATTATCACCTGCATATGGTGTTTATATCTCTCAACTGATTCGATACGCAAGAGCTTGTTCTGCGTATGGTCAGTTTTTAAATCGAGGCAAACTACTGACAAACAAGTTGATGGTACAGGGGTTCCAACAGTCTCGTTTAAAGTCAGCATTTCGCAAATTATATGGTCATTATTATAACGATCTAGTTTGTCAATACAACCTATCTTTGGGTCCAATGCTATCTGACGTGTTTCATACCGGTTGTTAGGTCGTTCTTGACACACTGATTTTGACTACGGATAACTCCGTTTACCTGACCAGGATATAAGGCTCACGGCAGGTGTGACCGGTCGACAGGGGATGCTTACTCCTCCTAGGCACCTGATCCCACCTCTGGTGTGTCCAGGGGTCCGTGTTTGCCCAACTATTTATTTTGTATTGCTTATAGGAGTTATGAGATTGATCACTGTTCGATATCGTTATCGTTATCGTTATCAGGTACTTTTTCGAAAGCAAAAATACATTATATACAAAAAAAGGTTTGAAATGTTAATCAAATAAAACCAGTCTACACATTTTGACCATACTATTAAATGGCAGTGGAATTTGGGATATTTTCAACCTCCATTCTTCACGATATACAGGAACGGTATTATATTGATAATATTCATAATAATTTAGAACCGGAAAAGTTGCACTTGAAGTTTTGTAAATTCATAGTGGGTGTTCATAAGAAAAATGCAAATTTTGCAGTTATGTCAGAACTTGGAAGATATGCATATGATATTGATGCAATAAAATCCATATTATCATATGGGCATTACTTGAAAATAAAAATCTGATAATTCTCTTCTGTACAATGCACTCCAAAGCGTTAATGAAATCATTCGCATGAACAAGATATAAAGAAGTAGGTAATACTCCGCCCTGCCGAACCCGTTGCTGCTTCGAGAACCATATGGACTATTTGGTTAATTACAAATGATAAAACGTATTACCATGGCAATGTTTTACTAAGCTTGTATAATATGCCCATTTCTCCAGACAGTATCAAATGCATTGCGAGAATCTAAAAAGTTAACAAAAATATCAAAACTATTTTTAAAAAACCAGTAACTTGAAAGTTGAAGGGCATTAGGGAAGCCTTCCTATGGCATGATAAACTCTTGTAATAAGTATGGAGGTTTGCCCCCACCTTTACCTAATGGGACTATCAACCTGCGCTACAAATGCCACGACTAATTATAGTGCTGAATGCCTTCGTATGACACATCTAGTACGAGGGCAGTTCGATATGTAATGTGTATTGTACCACAGCGCGATAACGCTTTGCACGATTTCGTGGATGATGATACTCTTGAATAGTTCCATTCAATACCTTTCCAACGGTATAAACACACGCCTTCAACTCCACACATTTTTAAACTTATAGTCATTTCAATAGAGCCAGTCGTTAACCACTGTTGTAAAAATGGTTGGGAAACGAAACGGGTTGAGAATATTGAAGAAATTAGAGCTTATATAAAAGTACGCACGAAACTCAGTCATTTGATAATGCAGATTTTTAATGAATTGGGGGAAGTTTATGGGTCTGATAAGGTATCTTATGAGACAGTTCGTAGGTGGAGAAAGAAATTTTTGACTGGTATAGAGTTCTTCAAAGATGCAGCAAAATCTGGCCGACCTGTGACTGTAACAGGCAAGGCAAATGTCTCAAAAGTCAGGGAAATACCCAGTAATTGAGAGTGATGGCAGATACACGATTCGTGATGTTGCCAAAGCTGTTGGCAGATCACTATCGCGGTTGCATTTCATTTTGAAGCATATTTTGAAAGTACGAAAGATTTCTGCCAGATGGATACCACATATACTGACAGATGACCAAAAACGGGTACGAGTACAAACCGCTAAGCAATTGCTCAAAATGCTTCCCAAATTCAATCAAAGTCAATTTGCAAACATTGTCACTAATGACGAAGCATGGGTTCACTATTTCGAAGCAGTAAGAAAAACTGGAAACAAAATATGGTTAATTAAACACGGTAGAAGGCCTGTAGTTGCCAAAAGAACCATAAGCACAAAGAAGGTTCTTTATTGCATATTATTCTCATGTGATGGTATAGCCGTACCAATGCCGGTGTCGAAAGGCAAAAGTGATACGGATCGGCATTATCGAAATGTTATACTAAAAACGCTCAAGAAATATTATCATAAACGACGTCCTGTGTCAGGATTTAGGCATGTTCGTCTACTTCATGATAATGCTTCATCTCATACATCTGAGCTTGTGAAGCAATTTTTGAAGTCGGAGAAGGTTACCATCTTGCCACACCCACCATTCTCTCCAGATATAGCCCCATGCGACTTTTTCCTTTTTCCAAAACTTAAAAAGTTCTTATCTGGTCGTCGTTACAAGTCCCGACAAGCCCTTGGCTCAGCCACGAGTCAGTGCCTCAGAGGTCTACCTAAATCAGGGTACCGTTACTCATTTCAGAAACGGATGTATATTTAATTGCCGTGATAAAATTTAGAAATTCATTTCAAAATTAAGGATTATCTCCCTCGCGCATAGCTCTTATCCTTAGACGAATTTGACTCCACATTTTTGGCACACTGTTTTTCCTTATAATAGCCCTAAAACTTCATAGTTATTTCGGATTTCAAACAGTTCGGTTGAGCTTCACTGAAGAGACATTATTTGTCGAAATGCGCATCTGGTGCATCAAAATTGGTACCGTATAGGGTTTACATTATGACCCCTGGGTCGAAGCCTCTGCTGGTGGACTGTTAGTCCCCGAGGGTCTCTACAGCCCAGTAGCTACGTACTTTGTTACTAGCTTGAAAATACGGATGTATATTTAATTGCCGTGATAAAATTTAGAAATTCATTTCAAAATTAAGGATTATCTCCCTCGCGCATAGCTCTTATCCTTAGACGAATTTGACTCCACATTTTTGGCACACTGTTTTTCCCTATAATAGCCCTAAAACTTCATAGTTATTTCGGATTTCAAACAGTTCGGTTGAGCATCACTGAAGAGACATTATTTGTCGAAATGCGCATCTGGTGCATCAAAATTGGTACCGTATAGGGTTTACATTATGACCCCTGGGTCGAAGCCTCTGCTGGTGGACTGTTAGTCCCCGAGGGTCTCTACAGCCCAGTAGCTAAGTACTTTGTTACTAGCTTGAAAATACGGATGTATATTTAATTGCCGTGATAAAATTTAGAAATTCATTTCAAAATTAAGGATTATCTCCCTTACGCATAGCTCTTATCCTTAGACGAATTTTTGGCACACTGTTTTCCCCTATAATAGCTCTAAAACTTCATTGTTATTTCGGATTTCAAACATTTCGGTTGAGCACCACTGAAGAGACATTATTTATCGAAATGCGCATCTGGTGCATCAAAATTGGTATCGTATAAGTTTTACATTTAGAGATTGAAATTATGTATTTCAAACCGCGGAGAATACTTTGAAGGGATGTAATGTTCATTTCACTATTTGAGTCGAATGCTTTTGAGACATCGTACAGTACACATTACATATTGAACAGCCCTCCTCGTAAGTCTCCATCTCCATGTATGACGTGCTTGTTTGTAATGAAGTTTGTGCTTGGAGCTTTCCATAATTTCAAGCTACGAATCACTTTCTTCAATATACATGTATCTACGGTGATTTTTACGCCGGGTAAGTCCTGCAAGTCGTTTTCACAATGCTTGATAATGCTTGGTAAGTTTCCAGAACATTCTTGCATCGAATTCTGCAGTGTGATCAATGTCGCTGTAAATATTTCATTAAAACTTCTCGTGTTCTTCGCCCTAGGCGGTACGAAACAATTTTTTAGCTCTTTGATTTTCGCAATTTGATACAAGGGTGTTTACTGTAATAGCCAAAAGCGGCATTTATCGTGTTCCACTGCTTGCAAGTCTCAAACCGCCTTTGTCCATTCTGAGCACTTGAAGAGAATCTCTTGTGTGGTACGTAAAAATTACTTACGGAACCCACAAGTTAGAAATTAAATGAGTTGACAAAGTCGTCCGTTCCCTCAGAGTTTGTGTGTTAGTATATTATTGGTATCTGTATTTGTACTTTCTGTAGAGTCCACATATTGTCAATGTTATATAATAACCCAAGAAATCAGAATTACTTCCACTACTGGTCGCCGCCATTATTTCTATATTGTAATATAAGGATAAAAGTTTCCATATTCTATTATACAATTAGGCTGCTGGAATGACATGGGCTTAGGGAACCCAGAAGATTAACTCAAGTCGTTATACAATTAAGAACACACCATACCGCTAGATTTTGAATGAAGTGAGACTGAAGAAAATCAACAACAAAAATTTGGTCATACATCTTTTATTCTAAAATGCAAATTGAAAACGTATTTTAACAATTCACTCCAAACACATACTTTAATTATATTAATCTCTCTCTCTCTCTCTCTCTCTCTCTCTCTCTCTCTCTCTAAGTTATTAATGAAAATGGATCATGGATCATTTGTAAATTAAGTTTGTTAAACATTTTAAATCAGTGTTTCTAATGTTGCACATGCGTGTACACTGTACATGTGCATACAAAATGTCCGATGTCCTTTCCATTATGACATTTCAAAGAACATGTAATCCTGAAAAGTACAAAACAAAATGTTATTATATGACAGTTAGAAAACAACGGTTCAGGTTAGCTAAAAGTTCGCTTGTAAAGTCATAATGCACAATTTCTTATAGAATTAATGCGCGCATCAATTCACTTGACGAGAGCAATATTCCATTTGATGCGCATAATTGATTTGATGCGCGCATTAATTCAATTAACGAAAGCAATAATTGATTTAATGCGCACATCAATTCAATCATCGCTCCGATGCGCCCATCAATGTGGTGGAATTATTGCTCATAGAATTTAATTTGGAGCTCAGTATAAATGATTTGATGATATCTTTGATTCAATTAAACATATCTTTAATTAATTTCAATGCCTTTCTATAAGGAATTAATGCGCGCATCAATTCTTTTAAAGTGAGCAACAATTCATTAATTCATTGGTGGATATGTTGAATTGAAGATATCTCATTATATAGTTGCTCTCTCTAAAAGAATCGTTGCGAGCAGCAGTTGAATTAATGATATCATTAGTTCAATTGAAGAGAGCAATAATTCAATTATTGCGAGCATTATTTGAATTGATGCGCGCATTGATGGAATCAATGCTCTCTTCAATTGAACTGTAGCGCGCATCAATTCAATTGTTGATATCATGAATTCATTTGAAGAGAGCAACAATTCAGTTATAGCGATCATCAATTCAGCAGAATAATTAATGCTATCACCAATTCAAATAATGCACGTAATGATTCAGAATTGAAGATATCATCAATTACTTGAAGAGTTTTTTAATTGAATTGTTGCGCGCATCAAATGAATTATTGAAATCTTCAACTGATTAAAGATATCTTCAATTATTTTAGTTTATGTTAATTTGGCGCTCCATACACTTTAACGAGGAGATTTTTCACTTCTAATGTCCGGTGCCGGTACTGTCACTACCAAACATCTTAAGTTGGACACGGCGTCGGGTTTAAAAAACCGAATTAGGGCTCCCGGTTCTGAAACAAGCGCTCTAATCACTGGGCCACTGTGACCGGTTTATGCAGTTATTCAGTAAAATCAAATTGGTAGACCCTACCGTCGCGGGAGCCTAGTGGATAGGGTGACCGCAGTGGATAGGACGCTCTCTGGGTTGCGATTCTCAATCCCAGCGCCATATCAAACCTAACACGCTTGCACTCGTTTTCCAATCTCAACAATACTAATGATATGTTCTTATCATGTTTTTGTTTCTTTGAAATAAATTCAGTTTAAACTAAACCTAAAGACGCTTCACATAGACAGTGATTGTTCCTTCGCCAAGCACCCGACATTAAAAGTTAAGGTCACGGTCTTTCGGATATGACCTTAAAAATGGTGCACCATGCATAGGTCAAAATTTGTGACACGTCAGCTACAGTCTGAGTGAAAAATGATCTAATGGAAGACGAAAACACGCCAAAAAAAAGATATGGTAGACCCCTCGAACAGATTGAAACTCCTGGGAAATTTTCTGGATCTTGCCATTTATATGAATATTATCGAAAGATCGTTGTACATATCTGAGATACTGTTCTGTTACTTACAATTAGGAATGCTCCTCCGATGATCAACATTTTCTCTATGGGATCCATTTTCTCAGGAACTGGAAAAGAAACCTCATTTATTCTATTGGGCATCTGCATTTACGTCTTATCAATAAATCATTCACTTTTAAAGACTTAAATACTGTCCTATGAATTTGAAGTTTACAGATAGCTGAATCATGTATTTCACAAAAGACAGCTTAATTTGTTGTACATAAGACACACTCGTTAGAACCTTTGTCACATAATGCCATTATGAGATTTAAACCAAAAGGGACTGCTCCCGTTTGTAAAATGTAAACAATGCTATATTTTAACAAGGGTGGACATGGTGTCGGACCCCTCCCTCGCTTCGAACATCGTTTATCTTGTAAATTCCTGTATTTTGCCCACTCATTGTCTCAAATTTTTGTAACAGTCTCTTTTCTACTAAATCATTTAAAATTATCCCTTATGTACCTCACAAATCCGCTCCCCACATGTTTTCTTTACCATGACCCACAGAAAGGACAACTACTAAAGATTAGCATTTGGCGCATAGACGTCGCGCATGCTTTGGCATGTAGACCTTCATGTATATATAGATAGATTTTTTTTTTTTATTATTTCCATATGAAATGTTATTGACGAATTTTGTAAGGCTAAACGAAAATCAATCTTTTTTTATATCAAGGAGTGAATTGATGTATTCATCAACTATTTCTTCTTCTGTAGCATTTATCGTTTGAAAAACCCGCTTTCATCTACTCTCGGATAAAACGGTAGTCAAATCTTCACGATTGGTAACGTACCGAGATTTTGAAATGAATGCACAACGTTGATGCCCGACGTACTTTCTTTTCATGGCACAACAGTTGTCCTTTCTGAGTTTACTCAACTTTTACATGATCCTGTCGCGCAGCCGTTAGGACTTATTTAGTGGTGTCGTGAAGTGTCGGTATGTGGTCATGGACACAGACCCTTCGAACCTCTAGATACCCTTGTATAATAAAGAACGGTTTGTAAATCGTATTACTGGGTATTTATTTTGAGGTGAGAAATTCAGCCACTGCAACGCTTCATGACGGTATACTTTTAAAACTTGAGGCGCCAAATTTCAATTGGAAATGCAAATGTTGTTAGTGTCTACGTAAAAACATCGAGCGCTCAACAGGTCCATGTTGATGTCTAGTTAAATAAATCGGTCAAAATTTTCACTTCATTCTTGAATATCTCAGAAAGTACTTGGAATTTTTTTAACGAAATTTGACGAAATGTTTCTCCATAATACTTATCAAGGGTACATGTACTTTCGGAGGAACGCCCCCTCCAAAAGTCTCCATAGCAACGTGGCCGAGATCTGTGATATCATTGTAGAGAGTCTTGATGGACGAAACAGGCTTGTGGCGCCGTTAACAAAATTATGACCCGTGACCGGTTAGTTTGATTTTCAAAATGATATTAATCATCCCTACTAACGAGTTCGGATCGTTTTCTTTATCAGTGTTCAGTACAGTAGAAAATCGGAGGTTTCGAAATGAAATCTTATCAGACTGTCCCATTAACGCGATTTTTTCAGGCCTGGCGAAAATTCCATTGGAACTGGGCATACGTGTATCAGAAGGATTATTTCTATTAATGTAAGTATCAGTTAGAAATTATGACTCCGTTGTTACGCAAATAGTACATATCATAAAGAGAAAAAGAAATTTCATAATTCAGTGACATCACTGAATTCAGTTAGCGTGGGAGCGAGGTGTTGCTTTTTAAGAAGAAAAAATCCTGAACTTACAATTGATATCAAAGTACTCGTGGTCCACATTGATTCCATCATCCTGTTCCCCCTCCCATTTCTTGTTGATGGTTCCTAATTTCTCCTCCCCTATTTTGTCCCATATCTCAAAATCAACAATAACAAGATAAAGACAATTTTACAATGTATAATTTTATACTATGTACATGTATTATTTTAGAACAATTATGACTATAAGTCAGAATGGATTATAATGTACTCTTAGATGGCTGTTAAAACTAACGATGAAAATTGATAAAATTTAATGCCAGATGTTACATAATTTTAGATTGTAATGGTAAGATTCCCTTCCAGCCTCTGATTATACAAACCTCAAATGATATTTCTGTGCAACAGCGAAAGACACAACAGGGTCCAAATACTTTGGCGATGATTTCCCCATCATTATCAAGTATCTCAAAATTTCCCTGACAAACTCCAAATCTGCAAAATATGGATATCTAAACTAGGTTGGGAGAAAATGTCCTAATGAATTTGTCGTTACGAGTTCTACTGCAAAGTTTCTGAGTGCGAACAAGCCTTAGTACTCATATGTGCATGATAGGATATATATTTTTAACCTTAGGTAGTGATTCACCGTTTGAATATCGGCCTGGATAGCTCAGTGGTTAGAGCACCTGACTAGTAATGCTGGAGTCCCGGGTTCGATTCTCGGTCCAGCCATACATTTCGCTTTTTCTGTTGCATTTGGTGTCGTTGACCACCTATGGACTTGCAGGTGAAAGTCGTACCAGGGGCAAAAATAATAAGGTGGATGTCTCAAAGGCGAAGAAATTTTAAAGAAGGAGAAATAAAATGGTTTAGAAAATATTGACCGTGGGTATTGGCCTGGAAAGCTCAGTGGTTAGAGTGTCTGCCTAGCAATGCAGGAGTCCCGGTTCGACTTCCGGTCCATACCTCGGTACATAATTTTTCTCCTTTATTGCTACATAATATTATAGAAGTTCAACTAGACTGATTCAGGGTGTATCAATACGTACTTCTGCTTAATGGAACCCAGTGTTCTGTTGAGACAGTCGACGACGTAAACTTTGTGATTACAAAACACGCAATCCAAGCAGCAACACCAGTCACATCGACAAGACTTCCGGTATAGGGTGAAAACGAGGTCGTCATGGGGTGTAAAGAAATCCAGTCGAAATTGACGATGTGGACCACAAAACCAGCGACAAATACAACTTGCATCTAAAATATAACAGCAGAACATCGCATGAGTGTATCATAGTATATCATATATACACACTGACAAACAAAACGTTCCATGTTCTACCATGTAAACCAGATTGTTTTCCTGAAAACATTTTTATTAAATGCAGAGTAACATGTAACTTTGTGTACAGATGTAAATTATGACGTTGTACTCGAATAGTCGTTCCCTCAACAAATATAACGTACTAGTAACAAATCAATGAATCTATTAATGGATCAATGACAACGCCGACGTAAGTGGGTGTCCTAAGATCTGTTGCCAATCTATTCCTAAGAAGATGGTTGATTTGAACGGCCTTTTGTGTGTCCTAGTGATTCAAAGGTTAATGTTTTCTGTCAGTAAAAGATCTGCGAAAATGACACGCTGATGCATCACTGTTTTTTTACGAAGAAAGTCCACGTTGACCATTGTTAAGTGAATATGGGTTTTGTTTAATTAAAATAAACCTCCATAATTAGCAGTCAAAATGAACGACAACGCATTGCTGTGACTTTTTATGTGCCACTCCACGTCATTGTCATCACCATAAACATGAAGCGTGATACTTTGGCCTGAAAAAACTCTGATAGACACGTGTTCAACCCTCTATATACACGTTGCAAAATGATCACTGAAGAGAAAATGGTTTATCAGACAATTTGCACCGTTTTATAGACAGCTTTGAAGTTGGCGTTGAGTCAACGCTAATACACGATGGGGTTTCTTTGCATACGAAATCTAGATTCTGTCATACGTTTCTGTAATTCCATCAAATCCAATGAATACCATCTTTGGTGCTTGAAGGGATGTATGTGCTAATTTCATATGATATAAATGGATTAGCTGTCCAGTCATTTTTCGTGATTCTCTGTCTACCAGACCATAGAAAATCTGGTTTCCTTGCGAAGATGCAACGTAGCAATTTCTGCCTCTCTGAACGAACTGTTTGACCGAAAGTGATATAAAAAGCGTTAAAGAAGAAAAAATGATTTCTTTCGTTTGATTCTCTGGAGCACATAGCAAAAACGTGTGGACAAATTTTCAATCTCACGCTTGATAAATCCTTGAAAATAAAGACTGCTTGTTTGCATGTTTTTTTACGTCCCATTCGAGATATTTTCACTCAAATAGAGACGTCGACAGCTTTAGATGCAGTGCCACAAACTGATGCATGGTTCTCAAAGCCGTACTAATGAGGATTCTTTATCGTGACAACGTCCTTTGTGACAAGAGACCGCCGTGTTAAGGTCATATTCGAAAGACACGTGACTTTCAATTATGGATACCGGAAGTGCGTTCGAGATCGCCTTTCTTCGCACGAGTACAAATATTCTGTCGATCCCGAACGCCGAGTACGTAATCCGAGAACTGGTTCGAGGTGCAAGAACTCACACCACCTCTGTAGGTAGTGTGGTCGAAGAACAAAGAACACGTTCGTACGCACATGTTCTCGTCGTTCGCGACTCTAAGAACGGAGCACGAGAACAATGGGAACGGCGACCTCGAACGCACTCCGGGAGACTGGCGAAGAAATCATAGTCACTACGTATGTTAAACGTCTCAGGTTTGACGCGGCGCCGGTAACAGGAATCGAACATGGGATCGCTCGGTTACCATGCGAACACCGTAACTACTAGGCGACTGGGGCCGGTATTTGTATGATTAAACCAATGCAAACAATGTCATGAGAAGAAAAATTGTGCACAATATGTGCTATATTGTACCGGTATGTTGGAAAGTTCCTTTTTGTCAAGTACTTATATATCTTAACATGTAGCTGTGTTACGTTAGTAAGTTTGTTTTCTTCATTTCTTACTTCTCTTCCTAGTATTTTAGGCCTCAAAAGGTTTCCCCAATCAACCCCCGGTTTTTTTTTGCCACACGTTGAACTTGCCCCATAATTTTCCAATTTCTTCTACTTGGCACAGTCTCCATAGACTCTCTTACTCGGCGATGTCCAGTTAAAAATTGTTTTGAAGATTCTGTAATGTTCCATTTCGTTGTTCATGTGTTTTGGTAATACCTCTTAGTCACAAAGACCTACGCAGTCTGTAGATGGTATCGAGTTCGCAATTTTCAAACCCCAAGAAGGACAATAGGGTGTTTCATAGCAGAGTGGGCCCATAAGTGTGTGCTGACTGGACACACCTTGCTAGTTCAACCATGGCATGGTTAAACAGCATCAATGTACTGAAAATGGATTTGTCAGATAAAGGACAAGCGAGTAAAGTTAGATGTGAGCTCGAAATAAAGGACACCACAGAGTCGTCCACTTCTGCTTCATACTTAGATATTTTATTGAAAGTAGACATTAACGGTAAACTGACAACTCAACTGTATGACAAACGGGATGATTTCAGCTTCTCCATCGTCAACTCCCCACATTTATGTAGCAATATTCCATTATCACCTGCATATGGTGTTTATATATCTCAACTGATTCGATATGCAAGAGCTTTGGGTATAGTCAGTTTTTAAATCGAGGTAAGCTACTGACAAACAAGTTGATGGTACAGGGATTTCAACAGTCTCGATTGAAGTCAGCATTTCGCAAATTCTATGGTCGTTATAACGATCTAGTTCGTCAATTCAACCTCGCATTGGGTCAAATGCTGTCTGACGTGTTTCATACCGATTGTTAAGCCGTTCTTGGCACACTGATTTTGACTGCGGATAACTCCGTTTACCTGATCAGGATATGGGGCTCACGGCGGGTGTGACCGGTCAACAGGGGATGCTTACTCCTCCTACGCACCTGATCCCACCTCTGGTGTATCCAGGGGTCCGTGTTTGCCCAACTATCTATTTTGTATTGCTTGTAGGAGTTATGAGATTGATCACTGTTCGTTATCTTCACCTTGCATGAAAGTTTTTGCAATGCGCAACATGTAAAGGTTAAATTCTAAAAATGAATTTCGTTGCCCACGAAAGCTGAATAAAAATTATCTCTGTTGAAAAGGTGAAAACAAACAACATATCAATCTCAAACCCCTCATGGAATACAGAATTGAGAGTAAGGCAAACAACCGAACGATCCCTGGAAACACGAGAGGTGGGATCAGGTGCTTAGGAGAAATGGATACCACCTGTTGATCGATCACACTCGCCCTGATCCCTATATCTTTGATCAGGTAAACAGAGTAATCCGTGGTCAAAACATGTAAAGAACAGTCTGACACGCCAGCAATCGACCTCATGATAGGCTGCATTTACAAATAAGATCATCATAGCGACAATAGAATTTTCGAAATCCTTACTTTAAACGAGATTGTTGAAACCCTTGTAAACCCAACAACTTATTTGTTAGTAGACTGTCTTGGTTTCAAAGTTGATCATATACAGTACATGCTCTTGTGTATCAAATCAGTTGGGAGATATAGTGATAATTGAATTTTGCTACCTAAATATGGAAAACGAAGCTGTCGATAGAAAAAATTAAATTAAGTTTGTGCGATTATCATTGGACGGGTACTGAAAGGCTAAGGTTATACTAAAGGAAAATTTCCAAGCGTGTCAATATGGTCTGCAGCAAAGTATTAGAAAACACTTTATTACAATTGGAACCAATAAGAAATGCCCGGTTATAATTGGATTTAACTCAATTTTGGTTTGTTTGGTTTTTTTTTATTTTTTTTTTTTTTTTTTTTTTTTTTTTTTTTTTTTTTTGCAAATTCACAAATATACCGAAAGCTATGAATAAAGTAGTAATGCTGATATATGTTTGCTCTAAGAGCGGTTTCCATTGCACCACATAATGTGGTTCTAGTAATGGGAGTTATAAATGTTACAGGGAAATGCTGTATCAAAAACCCATCATTTCGGATAAAACAGAAACAGTAAAATCATGCAGATTTAGAACTTTTCGATTGAACAATCTTTCCAGCACAAAATGTAGTCCCTCCCAAACCCTTTCAAAATTTGAATCGACATTTTAAAAACTTCAACTGAATAGGGTTAAATAATAGATGTGTAATATGTTTGGATCAATGGGATCCGTATTGAATCAGTACATATAAATTTATAGCACCCTGCGCTTGGCAGTGATTCAATTGATGCGCGCAATGATTGAATGAATGCGCGCATCAATTCAATTGATGAGAGCAATAATTAATCTAATGCGCGCATTAAATCAATTGATGAGAGCAATAACTGATTTGAAGCGCGTATTAATTCAACTGATGAGATCAATAATTGAATCAAAGCGCGCATCAATTCAGTTGATGAGAGCAATAATTGATTTGATGCGCGTCAGTATCAAATCAAGCATTGATAGAATGCATTAATATGGTGGAATTTGTTGATATCATCAATTCATTTGAAGAGAGCAACAATCCAATTATTGCGCTCATATCAGCAGAAAAATCAATGCTATAAACAATTCAATTAATGCGCGCAATAATTCAGATTTGGAGATATCATTACTTATTTGAGGAGATATATGATTGAATTGTTGCGCGCATCAAATGAATTGATGATGTCATCAAATAAATAAAGATATCTCCAAATATTTGAGTTTTTGTTAATTTGGCGCTCCATATACACCGGCATGCTGACATGCGCCATTCAATCTGTTGTCGGGAAGATGCTCGAGGAAAATCATTTCATCATACTTTTAAAAACTGAAAGATGTGACGTAGGGTGTCATATGGCGTGATTTAACGACAATTTAGTTTATACGATATAAAAAAAAACCTGAAAGATGTGACGTAGGGTGTCATATGGCGTGATTTAACGACAATTTAGTTTATACGATATAAAAAACTGAAAGATGTGACGTAGGGTGTCATATGGCGTGATTTAACGACAATTTAGTTTATACGATATAAAAAATGTTGATGATTGATTGTATGTTACTCATATGGAGACGTCACCATTTCCGGTGAAGGGCTGAAATTTTTTGGCCTATGCTCGGCGCTTACGGCCTTTGAGCAGGGAGGGATCTTAATCGTGTCACACCTGCTGTGACACGGGGCCTCGGTTTTTGTTGTTGTTGAAGAAATCAACTGAAACAATCAAATTGCGTTTAAGCAGCTGCAGTTGTATACCTTGTACTTGTTGTTTAGTAAGTTTTTGTCCTGTTCAACTTATATTCGTGAGACGAGATAAATATAAAGTAAACTGGGAATACACTGTATAGAATATACACTTACCTTGAACAAGTTAATTATTTTCATCAATCTCTCATGTGTAACAGAACTTTGAGAGGGATTTACACAAGCTATTACCATGGCTTGTTTTCCAATCTCTTTTTGATATTTGTACCGTGTAATTATGGTCATAAATTTATTTATTGAATAAATAATGTTCAAAAGAAATTGTGCGTTACAAGTGAAATTAAATTGTATGCTAGTAAAACTGTAATTACATGTACATTGTACTTAGAAACAGAGATGGTTCGCAATTTTTGCTATCACTCCTCTTAAATGTGAACACAGTCATGAAATAGTTATGGTGAGGATATTCGTACTCTGAAGCGGCAAGATTTTAAATACTTTCTAACTTTGATGTGGAGTACTGTATATGCAATCATGTTTTTTAATTACTGATACCTTCCAGGACGTAGAACAATTCTTCCTCTCTTTCGTTCCAAATCTTGTACGTGTTTGCTGCACCACATCCCCCTGAAAAGGGACAGAAATATTCCTTGACGCGTTGAAAAAGGGGTTTTAAAGAAACGACACATTTTGATAAAAATGCATCGACATTGAATTCTACTACATGTATGTAAGTCAATGAAAAGAACAAAACGTAGCAACAAGTTATGCTAGCATAGTAATTATATTGTAATGCAAGATGTGCAAATATAGAATAAAGCATGAAACGTATTACAATGCATGATGCGCAATCATCGAATAAAGCATGAAAATCATTGTAATGCATGATGCGCAATAATCGAATAAAACATGAAACTTATTGTAATGCATGATGCACAATCATCGAATAAAGCATGAAACTTATTGTAATGCATGATGCGCAACCATGGAATTAAAAAAAAAACCTGTATAATTCTGTTTTATAGGATGAACAAGTTGTCATGAAAATTTCGCAGTTTATAGACTGCTCGTGTCGTCAGTCACATTTAATGTTTTATAAACATGTACATGAATGTATATATCTACATTTACAAATGTTTTGTCACTAATAAACTCATGATTTTTCGATGTATCATATCTCTCGATAAAAGCGATCACATTTAAAAATAACATTTAAAAGATGTATATTACAAAATATAGATGTCCAAGTCTTTTGTTTTTTTAGATAGAGGGTAAGTTAAACAATGGAAACATTCAGTAGTCGGCTTTGCTGGTTATTAAAATCACCCCTGAATCCATTGTTTTTATAACCCCGTAATGCTAACACCTAAACATTCATTAGATGTAAGTATTTGTAAAAGTTATGAAAAAGTATTGTTTCTTTTCCGTCTCTTCAATTTTCCAATTGCTCATATATTTTTTTAATTACCTAAAACTGATGATGTCTCAACACGAGTGAAAATTTTTCAAAAGGGGCGCAACAACATATAAACAATTCCACGGAACTTGATGTTTGTAAAATACATGTAAACGTTAATCAGAAATCGATGTGCACGAAAGTTAATCGAATAAACTTTACGTAAAATTACCTCTCAGGTCGGACTCCATCTGTTGTCTAACATAGATAAAACCTTTGTCTGCTAGTCCCTCCAAACCTGGTGGCGGATCCAGACGGGGGTTAATGGACTTCCTTCGAAGGCTCCGTACGGACATTCTCCTTTTCTGCATCTCAGTCAGGGCCTCCGAGTAGGGCGATTCTCCCCGAGACGCGATTGAATCTCGAGGCTGCTGGGAAACAACAGAGTGTCGAGAAACCTGCTCCGTCATAAGCGACAGTCGACGCCGGTCCTGTTGAATAATAGTCGAAAGTCGAGTTAATTCCGACTCCATTCTATAGTTAAATAGACAAGACAACCGTTTCTTCTCTTTCGATTTCTGTTTTGTCTGGTTACCGAAGGCCACGGGGATAGTATATGTGACATCACCAAGGTTTGTATCATTTGCACGAAGGAATGTATTTAAAATGCATCGAACGATTCATCATAAAAAAGAGATTACCGGGATGTTTCTCCAACTACATAACGATTCCCTGACGAACAGATTTCTCCGATCATTTGTAGCTAAACATCGTTAGCCTGATTGTTCCCTAGCTCGTGAAATACTCGGTATTATGACTCGTATATACCAATACATTTATATTGTAGTATGACTCGTATATACCAATACATTTATATTGTAGTATGACTCGTATATACCAATACATTTATATTATAGTATGACTAGTATATACCAATATATTTATATTGTAGTATGACTCGTATATACCAATATATCTAGATATTGTTTCCTCTTTTTTCTACAGAACGTTAACGGAGTTCAGTGGCGGATTTAAGGGGGGGGGGCGCAACCGGCGCCCCCCCCCCCCTAAAATTTTCAAATTTAAGGTAAATCGTGGTATCTTGTTTAGAAAAATGTACAAAACGATAAAAGAAGCAATAATTTCTTCCACTCCCGGAGAAATGAATAACAAAATATTTTGATTTCTTGACATATTTTATTGGGAGAACTTAATTTTTCCCCAAAACCCTTAAAAATTTTCGTCATTATTATCACCTTATAAAAAATGATAGAAAATAGTACAAATGATTAAATAGGAGACATATTTCAAGCTCTATAAAACCTGCAAAATCCAGGAGCTTTCGGGGGCTTCGCCCCCTGGGGGCCTCAAAGCGGCCCCCAGACCCCCTGCCTCATAAAGTGGCGCCCCACGTAACCACAATCCCTGGATCCGCCCTGGAGTTTAAAAGAAAGTTTCACGGGTGTATCTTCATTCATAATGAAAGGTGGATAACTCGCTAGTTACATGTAAGCCAACATAACCATACCCCCGCTCATAATTTGAAATAAGCTGTATTTCTTTCAAATTTTTAAAAAACTTTTGAATATAGTATTATATTGTTTGGAGATACGTTATTTCAAACAAAACGAGAATGTGAAAAGTCCCATACCAAAGTCCTATGCATTACTTGCGTTTTAAAAATATCTGTGAATAAGAATGACGTCGGACAAGGACCATTAAAAAGTACCAGCACTGAAAAAAATAACTAGTAAAATACACTAAGCAAACTAGTAAAACTACTGTCCATACAATCACTAATTTAAAAGTAGTTTTTACTAGGTGTTAAGTAAGTTTACTATTTGTTAACTAGTAATTTAACTAATCAGACAGTAAAACATTACTTCAGTCAATAGTAAATATTCGTATGCATTCAGTAGATTTACTAATTTTTCATTCCTGTATTCCATTGCCAAAATTACTAGCATTCTAGTAATTTAACTGATAGGACAAGTAAAATCGCCCTGTTAATCCTTCAAAAAATTGAATACAAAAGATAACATCAAGGACTTTAATCTGAAGTTAAAAGTCGACATGATCTTCTGGTCAATCTTGATTGCGATGGGGAATGTATCTTCTGTGGAATTTCTTGAACCTGTAATCAGGATTAATCAAACTTTTCTTTACACAGGATTGCCAAACAGTCATCAGCATCTAAATAAACAAAAACAGAACAAAATGTATTAAGTTGCATATTAAAAAATATCAAGCTGTGTGTAGGATTTCTAATAAATAAACATTAAGAATTTAAAAAAAAACCGTCATAAGTTCAACGACAAACCTTTTAAGTCAATGTTCCCTCTCCAGCATCCCAATAAAAATGGCGTCTCGCAGAGTAGACCTTGCTGCAGTTTTCGCGGACAACACGGGTCACGATGCTTATGACGTCATATTTCTAGTTACATTACTATCCTGCTTAGTAAATACATTACTTACTAGTCATGAGCAAGTCTTTACGAGGCATCCTAGTTAAATCAACTAGGTATTTTTTTCAGTGAGTAAACCCAATTTAAACTATATACCTTTGTGCAAATTCCCGTTCCCATCAAAAAATGAACATGCGCAGACTAGAATACAACATATTGCATTTATGCTAATATTTTCAATTCAAAATTTTGTTACGAAGTATCAAATCTAGATTACAAATTGTTAGTTAATAAAACTACATGTATTCACGTAGTACGGGATTTGAAATTTAAGGAATTTAAAAAAAAAACAACAAAAAAACCCTATTATATGATTGTGTCAAATAAAATTTGAAAATCAGTGTTTGTGTACAATCAGACGTATAAAAAGTATTTATTCTGGAATTGAAAATTAAAATGTCAAAACAAGGATTTTCCCCCCAATAAGCTTTGTGCAGTCAGTGTGCATTAAAACATTAGTCTCAACATAATCAAGTACTAATGTAAAAAGTAATAAATTCTACAGACCCCATAAAGAATACAAAGTTAAGAGCAGGGCGAACACGGAGCCCTGGACAAACCAGAAATGGGGTCAGGTGCCCAGGAAGATTAAGCATCCTCTGTTGACCTGTCACACCGTAAACGGTATACCTTGATCGAATAAATCGAGTAATCCGTAGTCAAAACCAGTATGTAAAGAACGGTCTAACAATAGGTATGAAACACATTAGACAGCATTCTGCCTAATGACAGATTGCATGTGAAACCAAGATCATTATAACGACCATAGAATTTGCGAAATGCTGAGTTCAAACGAGACTGTTGAAACCCCTGTGACAATAACTTATTTATCAGTAGCCTACTCCATTTGAAAATGGATCATACACAAAACATGCTCTCGCTTAATCAATTCAGTTGAGAGATATAAACACCATATTCAGGGAATAATGGAATATTGCTACAAAAATGTAGAAAATTGATGATGGAGAAGCTGAAGTCATCCCGTTTGTTATAAACTTTAGTTGTTAGTTTGCCGTTAACATCTTTCTTCAATAAATTGTCCAAATATGAAGTAAATATGGAACACTCAGTGGGTCTTTTATTTTGAGTTCACTGGGGCATATCAAATCGAAATATGAATGAAAATTATTATTTTTAATAAATAAACGTCATCGATATATCTAAATACCAGTCACCAAGAGGGTTTTTCTTCTTATGTAGAAGCTTTACAATAAATCACGCCTCATAAGATTACAAAAAAAACCCAGGTCAGTTATAAAGTAGCACAATTCGTGCCCATGGGAATTCCAACAGACTGTTGGAAGACCTGTTCACCAAAGACAACGTAGTTACATGTCAATATGTATATCAGTGGATATAATGATGTTTTTGTTCCCGATCCGGTCCGTCAATGCTTAGTGACAGCTTTTATCCATACCTTTATATGACAGAGAAAACTGACATAAAATTAACAGAAACTGTAAGTTAGTTATTAGATTTATTTTAAAAATTAATGTCACATGTTTGATTTTGTGATCATAATTCCTAATTAATCTGTAATTTCAAATCATTAATTTTAAAACATAATATATGATTAGAAATCAATCAATCCGTAGTCACAGTTTATTGATTTATACATATAAATTGTGAACAAGGAAACCATTGGTCATAATACTCAAGTTAGACCAACATGAATTTCTATTTGATAATATTAGATCGATGTGTCGCTAAACAAAATTTGGAAGGGTGTGAGGTGTGATGTTGTATTGGCAAATCTGATGCATGGTCCCATTTTTACTTTGCAAACCATGGTTTAGGCGAATTTGACCAATCATGCTAAATGAGCGTTCCTACGTACAGTTTTAGCCAATCACCACCTTTCTGTTAGAAAGCAAGTGTGTTTTAGAGGTTTTCTCATATACACATATATTCATTGTAGTCTTTCTTGCGAATACAGAGGCCATTGTTGTGCAATCTTAATTCCCTTAATTTAATAAATAAGAAGGTATGGTCTTATATTTTGATAATCATTTTCTTTACCCCCTTGGGGTTGATCTGTTTCAAGATATCAGTTGGTCAGTTTAACTTTAATTAAGATTACATGTTTTAGACCCGCTGACAATAGCGGATTTAAAACATCTAATTTTGATTAGATTGTCAGTTGGTTGACTAATTTTTAATTACGAAAACGTAGCATTGTCAGAGACCAGTTTGATCTGCGTTTACTGGCTACTAGTAGTTCGGTTGGTACGTATACTTGGTAAAGCACCTGTCTACAGATCTAGGGATGTGCTTTCTCCCTTTCCTTTATATTCTAAGTTATGATCCCTGGACTTGACACACGACAATGTCTGTGTATTGTGGACTGTATTGTTATCTTTAAGCCCGGGGAAAAAGGGCAGGTGTACTAACCATGGCGGTTCAACTTCCCGAACAGATACAGGGGTCTCAATTTTAAATCCCGGTCTGGTCGGTTACATTTCCTTCTTTCCCATTTCAGCTAGAAAATGTACTGATAAAAATTTCAATTTAAAGCAATTCCACCCTCGTGTAACGTCATAGGTTGTGAATGATAGAAATATACCTTTTGGAGGAATATTATTCACCGAGTATTATAAAAAATCTGGTAAACAATTCGATATTGAAAAGGTTTGAATATTTTCTATAAATAATCTAAATTATCGATATTACAAAAATGTTGTCAAGGGCAATAACTCCTATGCTGGTATTTCTCTATTGTATGTTTATTATACAATGATTTCCTTGATATCCACAATCAATTCATATTATATATTTACAATATTTACAAAGAAGTAGTTTTTTTTTTGTTTTTGTTTTTTGTTTTTTTATCAAAATGAAATTGTTTAAATTAGGCCATGAAATTAAACATGTGATAGGAGAGTTTCGAGTTACCGCCAGAACACCGTCTATACCAGAATTTTATCCTCACTTTTACAATTTGATATCTCTATAATTTTGCTGTTTATTGCAGGACCATTCTAAGCAGATGGAAATCATGACAGATTTTTACTCGTGGTTAATAGTCTATAACTAAGTTTTCCAAAAATAAAAAATCAGTTTAGATGTAGAATGGTTATATTACGTAAACTTGCAACGGAACTGCTTCGCGATATAACACCCGGGGGTGGGTGTGTGTGTGTTATTTTCGTCAAAACCTAGTCTACATATTGCAGAAATTGTTATTTTCTTTACTGAAACACGAATATTTCAAACCTAATGTCCGATTCAATTTCCACAATAGTCAAGCTCACCTATTTCTGGGTGTGGGTGTGGATCCCTTTTCTGTGCTGGTAAAGGTAAAACCTTAATATTTACCACATAACCATACCTCCCATATGAACTTAAGAAAATATTTAAAATTAGAAACAGTAGGGGTTGAGTCGAGTCAATTTAGATTTAGATTTCCATCAGCATTTTGCCAATATCATATCTTTTTGTCAATGACTCGATGACATATTATGAAATAAAATATGTGTTTATATGTGTTTAATGATAAATAATTTCAATGTTATTTATTACGTTTTGATTGGACAAAAATAAAATAAGAATTTACACATCAATAAATCCAAAAACGCTATGTATACATACGCGCCTGAAAACAAATAACATATAGTGCGGGGAAACTATTCAAATTTTTGAAATTGATAATACAGGGAACGAATTGGAATTATAAGAATCAAATATTCTTTTTGAAGAATTTATCGATATGTAAACTCTGGACATTTTACTCACAAACTGAATGTTTTGTTTTGCTCATATCTCCATAATCCAAATTAGGGAGATGGGGAGGGGTGGAGTTTTCTACTGCGAGTACCCAAAAAAATCTCCAAACTTCATATTTTCTTAAATCGTGGAGGGGGCTAAAGTAATTTATTATTAATCCTCATACTTTACTAAATAGTTTTTATTCATAACTTTCAAGTTTACATTTTTTTTTTCATTAGTGCTACTGTTAGAAATAGCATAAATATAACACATCAACAATATAACAAATTTTAAAATAACTAATTGTCATTGTCAAAAAAAGTGGGAGGGGCAGATCCCCCTCCCTGATTCTACGTGCCTAATATTTGGTTGATTCTCATTCTAAACATTTTAAAAGTACTATTATCCAAGTTTTGGTAGCTCGCTAGAGTCCTTTAGAAGCATCCAAAAGTTTAAACTTAGCCGCTTCACGGACCACCGCTACACGGACCACCGCTCCACGGACCACCACCGCTCCACGGACCACCACCGCTCCTGCTTCAACGCTCAAAGGTAGTCTCCACTTCTTTATTGTACCGATCGGTGTGACAGCCTCGAGCTCGACAGCACATTATTTATTATGTTTGAGAACTTGCACTATAAATATTTTGTACATGTTTCGTCTGCACTGGAAGTATCAAAGGCTATCACATAACTGCATTGTGTAAATTCAGAATAAAACGGTAAACTCCGGCAGTAACTCGAAACTCTCCTACTGTTCATTTCCTTCATGGAGGATATGTACAATAATCTTATGAAATTGAAAACTTTAAAATTTACCTTATCTAATTTACAGGGGGGGGGGGGGGGGGGGGGGGGGGGGGGGGGGGCAAACCACCATGCAGTTTTAGTACAAAGTAATCGCTGGAGAATTTTTTTTTAAAAACCGCTGCCAGACTCGAATCGACGATCTACAGACCAGCAGTCGACACAGTAACCTAGCTGTAGGCAATTATATTTAAGGTAGATCCTATGAAAAATACGATTTTTTTTTTTTTGCTATCAATAGTTTACCAAATTTTTATTCATTGATTAAAATTTCTCTGAAAGATATGATTCCATGATGCGCAAAGTTTAATTTGATTTTTGCGAAAACCTCTGACATCACATGAAGATCGATCTATCTTAAAAGATTTTTTTCATTCTTTTTTTTCAAAAAGAAGTCAGCCATTATATGGCAATGTGGTATTCCTCCTTAAAAAAATAATTAAAAAATGCACACCGCGTGTAAATCTTGAGTCCAACAAAGGCTATGAAAGGATTGGACAACGTTAGCACTTGCAGTACTTAGATTTTGTTGTAGTTTTTGTTACTTTCATTTTATTTTATTTTTTTTATTTAGTACCTTGATACCACGTATTTTAACTGACAATGTTTTGAAACTTTCCCTCAAATTGCAATCTCGCGAAAACGAGACTTTGGTGCCATCTTGGTTAACGAAGGAAAAGAGTCAGAGGAAATGTCGGCGAACTTGTTCAACTCTCAATAATTAGTCATACACTTAAGAAGTAAGTAAGTACGATCTTGTTTCAGTTTCATTACGATATGGTGTTTCTATTTCCTTAAGAATGAGAAAACTGTAAAATTAGGGAGAGGAACAGCCGTATAAGGAAGACTCGACACGGCCCGGTGTCTATTTAGTAAATAAAGTACAAAGAGACCGTCGTGTTATTGTCAGGTGTTGAACTACATAGCATGGCGTTCACATTTCTGAGAATAACACGTTGTGAACTATGTGTAAGTTATGGTAGTTGCAGAGATATATCGACAGATACAAGATTGACCTCCCACCGTGTGCCTAATCATATAAAATTTACCTACTTGCTAAATTACAATTACGTGCCCGGGTAAACTTACCAAGGGGATTTAGCCTATTTATTCTTTGTAGTTTCAACCAATTCCTGTTAAAATTATGACACCCAGAATGACACATTGTTGATAAATTTGTAAGGGAGAAAATGCAACAGACCAGACCTTTTCGATTCTCAGTCCAGCCCCAATTTTTTTTCCCTTCCTTTACCATGTTTACTACACTTAGTGCCATGGGCCAGCTCTTGGAAGGCACTAGGCTAGTGGAAATGCCTATAAGGAGATAAAGATACTGGGTCGATGTCTTCAAGATGTGAAGATATTTAAGGAGGGAGGAATGTGGCTGTTGGATGGACTCAAACGCTGGTGGCCAGATAGCTCTAGGTAGAGCACCTGACTAGAGATTCAGGGGGCCTGGTTTTGAATCCCAATATGGTCCATTGTATTTTCTCTCTTCCTGTTGCATTTGGTGCCTTATACCAGCCCCAGGAACTGACTATTGAAAATTCCTGCCAGGGGATAGAGATCGTGGGTTGATGTCTTTAAGGTGTGACGACATTTAAGGAGGGATGAATGTGGTGGTCAGATGGGTTTAATCACTGGCCAAGCTCTGTTGGTAGAGTGTCTGACTAGAGATTCAGGGGGCCCAGGTTCGAATTCCAGTCTGGTCCATTGCATTTTCTCTCTTCCTGTTACAAATTCATAAAAACAGTAAGGTTGGGTTTCGATATGATAATGTTGAAATAGTGACCCAGTTTTGTTGTCTTAGCCCTCATAAAAGAATGAATGTATGTAGACTCTAGCAGCACTTGAAATATCTCTTATGTAGGAAGAAGTAGGGACAATAATGTAATGAATTTACATGGGTGAAATATTTCAAGTTTTTAGATTATGGTAAATATGCAAACTTTCAGAATCCTATTACAAAGAACCTAAGTAGCATTTATTAATACTTATATATGTGTGTGCATTATCACATTAAACCAAGACAACAAAAATTTAACGGTAGACGACAGTTACATTTCATTGTTTCAGTGTATTGTTTTTTTCACTGACTAAAAGCACTAACCTATCCACATTTAAAAACCTTTGTATTACTACAAAACATATTACTAGTAAGGTCATTTATATTTCGGGAGATATATGAACAATGAAAGCATGGGTGATTTTTTCATGGGTGGCTTTTTCACAGATAATATGATTATCCTATGTTTCCATTGTTTATATTCAGCCATAATGTAAACCTAGACTTTTATTCCTAAAGTCAATTCAAAAAGCAACATCATTTGAAAGTTCCATTTTGAGTGTGTTTAAGAGTATTTTAAAATAGCCAAAAGAAACTGTTGCATCATTGTGCTTATCTAGTCAAATTGACAAAATCCGAGTGCAATCATGTAATTCATGACATCATAATAACATAAAAAAAACAATGGAAGAGTTTTTAAAAAAAAAAGCATTCCCATACATGTGATGTTCATTGATATTAATGCTTCAATTGAAAACATAAAAGACTGAATAAAAATTAGGTTAGAATTTTAGGTAAATAGGGCAGTAATAGAGCCCCAATGCCTCTGAATCTTTCTAATTCAGGGAAAAAGAACTTTCTAGTGTGTCTTTTCAGTTCTTCCTGTGACAATTTATGGACATTTATATCCGAATATAGAGAAATGTTTTATTAATTGACATTGATAAAAAAGAATGAGGAAAAAAAGCATATGCTATTGTATATTTGCAATGCAGCCTTTCCAAATAATTGTACTTTGATTTGAAAGAGGCTATTTTTATCTGTTTTAAGATAGATGTGTCAAACAGGTTTCTTTGTTTTAGCCTAGTGTTGATTTTTTTCCAAACTGAAATAGAATCCTTCTGTAAAGAGGTTAAGGCTGATGCTGATGAAAGGCATAGAATACTCCAGTGCAATGCAGGGTGGCTGGTTATTTTGTATGGCTAGATGGATAGAAGCACTGGAGATAAAGTGCTTGTAAATGACACACACAAACAAGCTGATGTTTCAGATAGTGAGGGACTCTATGCTTTTGATTGCTATCTAACCTCATAAACTCTGACAGAAGGAAGCTGTCTTTAAAAATATGGATATTTCGACGTGTGTATATTCATTGTTTAAGTGCTTTTAACATTTTAAGAGAATGATGAAGGATGAAATAGCATAGTACTATTATAAATGTTGTGTATGAAATGGGGAAAATGCTGCAAGCCTATGCATTTTCATTTTGATTACTCTTAGATATCATTATATTATGTTATGTCAATGTAAGTATAAACCTGCACAACATTTTTGTGCATCCCTAATTGTCATTCAGTGTAATAATTTTGTTTTCCAACCATTTTTGGTGATCATTGGATGTACTGCCAAGCTTCCATGACAGTAATACTTATGAATCATGCAAATGATATACTGATCGGAGGCTGCAGTTTTAGCTGTAAGAATTTAAATCTTGGCATCACTAAAACAAAAGTCACTCTGTAGGGCTTGAAGTTAACATATGCCTATCAGTCCATAACTGGTTAAACGTTTGGCAGACTGACTACAGTCAGTCTGGTCAATTTTCTGAAACTTCATTTTGCAAAACTCACTTGTCGAATCTTACTTGCACATTTGTACAGTCCTCTGTATATATCGGGGAAACCCGATTAGTGTAAATATAGATCTCACATACTAGCTGTTACAATATTCTCTGAGGCATATCAAATAACAGAAATCAAACATCTTTAATAATTTCTGGAAAACTATGGACTGGTAATTTTTATATTTATTTTTATCCTTGGTAATTTGTTTGATTGGTTGAAATTGTATCCCATCAGTCCAGCTGGACTGGTAACATAAAAAGTGAGTTTTAAGCCCAGCACTGCTTGTAATCTTGCTGTGTTGATCTGTCTAATTAAAGAAATAATGACAAAGATCTTGAGGTATGGATTAGACCTGAAAAATTCATGTCAAGAAAAGTTGAATTTTGAGATTTCAAAATATATAATATTTGCAATTTTCTCTAATACAGAATCTTTTTCTTTTTTTCTTCTCTATACAAATTTCAGTGGTATTTTGAATTATATATTTGCATTATATTATACCTTAAACTATGTAGATACACATGAGTATGCATCATATACATTTATAATCTTCATTGATGTCTTGAAAAGTCTCATAGTTTGGATCATGAATGAAATGTATGTATGTTCAAGGTGGTATCCAATGAAATACAGTATTTTTATCAATGTAGTGATGTAAAGATGGAAAATGCTGACCATCTTTCTGTAAATGTTGCTCATAATCTTTGGGCTGATCCTCTGCAAACAGCGAGATGAGTCATGACTATTGATCAGATTTCCTGCGATTGGAAACTGGGCCATCAGACTAACATAACAACACCAAAGTAAGGAATTATATAACAGATCCCCATTTCATGAATTGTCACAAAAGTCCTGTGGAAAGACAATGCATGAGATTTATGGTTTGTTGATATGTCAGGGTATGGGATGATATAAGTTTTTAATAACACAACGCAATAATGAAAGAAATTGTGTTTTAAAATTAACCATACTAGTCCAAGTTGTCTGATAATACTAGTAAAGTATGTCAGTGTTGATTAATTAATTAGTCAGGCATGATACTTGATTTTTTTTTTTTTAAATTTCCTGTATCATTGCATAAGTGGGATTCCTTTTTCTTTCTTCCTTTTTTTCTCTAGATATGTTTGCCTAATTGCCATTTTTATCAAAAATTCCTTGGCTATTGGTGGGTTTAGAATTCACAAATCCTGGAACACACCACGAGCACCAGATCAATGATAACGACTCATCAATAATATGCACTGCTCCGGAGAGATGACTCATACTCTAAGCTTTTTTTATATAGTCGATCTTATTTACATTGGCAGTGAGCTTCAAACTGCACAAAAGTGATGGAAGGTATACTGGGTCAAGAGGTTTGACCAGAGGGGAAAGAAGACCATTTAACTTTCAATTTTAACTGCTTTGTTACACCTGTTTCCTGTGCATTGGAGTACAAGTGCATACAATTTATTAAGCGTGTTTCGGTTTTTTGGTTTTTTTTTTATTTCAATACCTTGGAATTTAACACTGTGGCTTTCTGTGTTAGATGACAAGAGGATGGGCAGATTTATTTAAATGACTGGATTGTGTAACGGTGCTGTAGGTTGGTTAAAGGAAGGAGGATCTAACTGACATTATTCCACTGGTAGTACATTAACATTCCTAAATTTTCCCAGTAGCAGACAAAACCTTTCAGGTTTGTTTTCTTCTGATTGGCAGTGATTTGTTTCTTTGAATACATGGGTTTTTTACTAAATATTTCTATTACCAGTAAATTGCTCTATGCCATAACAATGTCATGGTAGTTCATCGGTAGTTTCTGTTGGTTTTAATGGTGTAAAAACTTGATATCTGTTGTATAGAGCGAAAGATCTGGTAAAAAGACATGAATCACAATATTGATTCCATGCAGTCAAGTATTGAAAGTCTCATCATTAAGTGTGTAAAGGTACTCAGTTTTTATTATTTTTAAACAGTGGAATCAATATAAAGAGGAAAAGTGGATTCCTGTCCAATCTTTATCAGGGATGACACAATGTTTGATAATTGGTCATTGAGACTGAGTCATGTTGATTTTCCAGAGTGGTGGGTTCTGAGCCTGTTGATGCCGGGGAAGAGTTGACTGGTGCTGAGGTAGCCAGCAGACCATGTCCGACAGCTTTGATGAAGTGGAGAAGCCTCCAGCCCCACCTGTGAGGCATACTAGTACAAGGTGAGAACTGTCTATTGTATTATATCTAGGAATATGTGGTAGTCAGATGTCATGTGTATGCTTCTGTTGGATGAGGAGTGAGAAAAAAAAGGTACACACTTTTTCCATGGTGGCATCTATTTGTAGTTAAACTTCGTTTTAACAAATTCATATTCACAACAAAATGTTATTTAGAATGAGTAGTCGTTAAATGTTACTTGCTGTTTACACATAGTCTTCAGTGAATGTGATCGTAATACACAGTCTTCAGCGAATGTCATCGTAGTGATTAGTTTGTACTTGCTGTTCACTCAAATGACCATAAATTATTTACGATAATATAAACACACTAGTTTTAGTGAAAAAAGCATTGATCTTTCTGCTTTCAGAAGCATAGATATGTTTCTAACTTGACTTCTTCAGTAATAAAGAAAAAATACTCAGAGCAAACTCATATTATTATACCTCATTATGAGAATTCTTTGCAACACGTAAACTGATCCATTTAGACAGTCATAAAACATCATATCTCCCCATCATATTTCACCCCTTCAGCAACCTCGTGCATTTTCCATAGATTTTACGGCAAGGTAGACTTAGTTTATTGTGACATCACAATAAGTCCGCGTCATTGTACTTTCATAGTTCATAAGGCACAAAATATGTGGATCTCTGATACACAGTTAAATCGCCTGATTTGGGTTGGTACAAAAACAAGCAAGTAAATCAGCATTCAAGGAGAATGGAAATACGAAAACTGGTTATCATATCTCTGTATTTTGTTGTTTGTACCTTCTAATGCGTTGATGGTGCGGTGTTAACAATTACGGCGATCTCAGCTACATACAATGTATAGATGAGCGGACTCTAATTTCAAATGCATTTTTGTAGTCTTGCTTTGTTTCGGTATAATAAACAATTCATTGCATGAATGTTCAGGAGATATGAAGATTTATTCATGCGTTGCCCTCGGGGAATATGATTTTTCTTGGGTGAATAAATCTTCATATCTCCCTCACTACCATGGTGATGCAATAAATGTCTGATATTAAATGAAAGTGAAACATTACGATTTGTATACAGTCCTTTTGTGTACATGCCGCTAAATGCTGCATGAACAGTGAGGGGATGGGGGATAGTATTAGTGCAGCCAATAAAAAGCTGCTGAAAGAGTGAAAAATCATGCTTAGCTTAAATACCTGTTCCACCCATTATTGATAAAGATAATAAGCAAGGACCACAACAGAACTCTTGTTTTAGTACATACATTTGTACCATAAAATAATGTCATCATCATAATTGTCATTGATTGACAGACCATGTATTGTTGTCCTTGACTGTTGATTTGTATAATGAAATGTGAATAAAAGACGGATCAAGGAGGTTTACCTTACAACATTTATATTATATTTGCCATGTTGTGGATGAATTAAAATAAGGATTAAATGTTATGGGTGAACAGTGAGGGCAGGGAAAGGCATGATAACAGCCTAAATTTATGGGACCCTGTAAAAATCAGAATTTTAAAGCTTCAAGGATGACTAAATCTACTTTTATTTCATAATTTATCTCTGATATTGACAGTCAGTTTGGATTATAATACAATCAAAAGTGACACAACTGCTCAATTTTACTCAAATTCAGTAAAATGTGGGAGATTGATGAACATTTTTTCTCTCAGGAAACATAGAATGCATGCAAACATTTAACTTTGAAATGTGTTACTGACTGAAAAGATAAATTTATGATATAGATATGACGTTAGTTCTGACAAGCTTGTTCTTGAAGTTTTCTAGAGAAAAAAAACTGTATTAAAAATTAAATGTTTATATCTTATGCCGAAAATGTTGTCAAAACAATGTGTTTTATGGTGTCATATTTAGGGTTCAACTGCATTTGGATTAAATTGAGAATTACAAACTGAGATGCATTGGGATTCTTGCAGAAAAGACTCATAATTTTGAAACAAGAGCGCAATGTTGAATTTGGTGGGCAAATAAAACCCTTACCATATATTATCCTTTGATTAAGTAATGTCAAAGTTTACAAACATTACAACAAAGACAATGTCAGATTTCTGTAGCATGTTGTGAGTGTGTGTTTGCATGATGTAAGTTTTCAGGTCAGTTGATGTAATATGACCCTAATCGCAGAAGTACAGTTCTCTGTACAAAGAAAACATTGTACACCCAGTGTCTACATGTATGTGATCCAGTCATGCACACTGTTACATCACCTACTGAAATATGAAAGCTTTTACAATTGGATAATAGATACTCTGTATCTGGTGATTTTCGTGGCAGTTATGCCCGGAATGTTAGTGTGTTTAGAACAGATGCACACCCTGTAGTGGGGAACCCCTACAGACATCTTGATAAAACTAATTGCTCAGAAAATCAAATGCTGTCTTGAATTATGGGAAGTCATTTTCACTCCAGGCTGAAGCATTTTTATTTTGTGTTTTACAGACAGTACTAGCATTACTACTATTCTCCGGCATTACAACATGTACTACGTTTCTCATAGATATACTGCTAGAGCGTGTTTTCTGATCTAAAAAAAAAAAAGAGCTCAATCTAAACACTTTTCTCAAATGATTTGTTTAGTGACATCATGAAAGGGATAATTATAGTAAAACTTGGCTGCTTCAGAGAATGAACATATCCAAGTTATGAAACATTTATACCAGTTGCAGTATCTGTTTCCTCTGAGTGCTTTTGTTTGAAGTGGTGTGAGATTAAATATAAACTCTAGGTGTTAATGATGTGGTTTCATTTGTTTTTCAGGGATGGAAACTTGCCACAAGAAAACAAACCACTGCCAAAGGAACCTGATGAAAGAAAAAAGACAAAAACTCCCAAAAGTAAGACATCCATGGCACTGGAATATGTCATCTGTTGAAAGCTGTACATTGTTCTAACTCATTTACAGAGAATATTGAAAAATAACACATAGGAGAACTCCAGCATGTGATTGAAATTGTAATTTCATTCTTAGTTTAGCTAGAAAGATAAAAAAAAATATTAGAGAGCTCAGACAATATATTATACTGTAAGGTCTTCCAATAATGATTATACAAACAAATGATTGTTAATCATGTCTGAAGAAAACTTTATTCATGTCTTGGTCTGCAGAATTAGGACATGGCATCTTCTGCTTTGTAGAAATATACAACCATTTGTTCCACATTGTACAAAAGTTAGAATTACAGTTTTCAAACCTTCAACCATTAGGCTTCTAAAATCACATGGAGTTTGTATTTTGCCTGATGACTTTTGCCCTGGAACTGAAATACATGTTTTTTACTGCATGTGAATGAACTTTATAGCTATCTCTGATGCAAAGATAATAATCTGAACATGGAACTTTGACCTCTGCACATCAACAGCTGAAGTGATTCTGACATTAATGCAAAAAGATGTTTTCAAGGAGTACTGCAGTGGGGAAAAAAAGTCGATGCAGACTTCTTGCAATTGATTTGATGTAAATGCCTTCGCTCTGATCATTTAATCAATTCTATCTGCTTTTAATAAACTGTTTTTAGTCCTTTCTCTCTACTAGCCAGACTGCATTCAGCAGGAAGGAACACATTTTGATGATGTTTTTTGATCTTCCTTATGAGACCTTTGTGAAATGTACAAGTCTGTCATGTTTATTTCATATTCAGCATAACACACATGGCTGAATTTGTCAGAGGCATGCGGTTCCTCTCTAAGCTGATTGATACCATGTACACACTTAAAGATAGTGTGGGGGGTGACAAATGTTTGTTCTTTACAAAAGTATGGAAACCAGAATTCTAGGAATTTGATACACGGGCTGCATCCAATATATTGTTTATAATCCACACTGTAAAAGTACTCACAGAAGTTTTGATATTAATGAGTTTAGAAGTGTTTTGGGGTCATCGGGTTAAGAGGAGACATAATCCAAAATTCCATGATCTTTGTAGAATTTAGTAGAAAATTTGGTGAGGTGTGTTTAAAGTTTGCCATGTGATGCTGTCTCTCAATATATTCACAAAGCACTTGATGGGATAATCATTGTATTGCAGCAGTACTGTTGCCTTTGTCAATTGCCCCCCTCTCTAGTAGCGCTGTAGTCATGTTGTCCTCATCCTGTGCTTGTTAAGAGTTCAACTCTGCTGAAAGAAGGTGTGTGAGCAATTCCTACAAGATTTGGTGCCAATAAGTGATCGATTCTGTGGATTTTATTTTCAAAGTATGTTGTCTGTTGGATTTAAAGTTCATGAGAGAAAAATGTGAAATTAAGTCATGAGTGAGAAAAAGAGATCAAGCTTGTCCCATGCTCTCACTACTCTACAGAGGAGAATGAGTGGTGGATCCAATAGGCTTTCAGGTTTGAACCTTTGAACAGATGTGTCATAAAAATCGTGTTGAGCATTCTTTTATTAATTTCTTTGGAATTATATTGTGTGAGGGATCAGGTTTCGTGGATTTACTGTATATCTCTATTTCTAATGACTTTTAAAGCTCAATGACATATACATATAATGTTTCAATCATACAGAGACTATAAAATTACATCCCTATGAAAACATCGCTGCAGAGCCAATCCTTAGTTGATCATCATTATTTTCTCAGAGAGAGACGCAGTTCTGCAGCTACATGATTCAGAACTATAGAATCATGCATGGTTATCTATTGGGAAAAAATGGTCCCCACATAATGTGGTATTTATATTGTATTTGTTTGTTATGTGGGGTTTATTCTCATCAGAACTAGACTTGCTTTGTATCAAAACATGAATTTGGTGTAGGCAACGTTTGGAATAAAAGATATTTTATGATTGAATTGAATTTTATGATTTAATTCAAATTTTGGTGCCAAAATTCATGAATGCATACAAGGGATGTTCGATATGTAACGTGTATTGTACGATATCTCAAAAGCATTCGACTCAAATAGTGAAATGAACATTACCTCCCTTCAAAGTATTCTCCGCAGTTTGAAATACATAATTTCAATCTCTGAATCCATTTCTGAAATGCGTCACAGTACGCTGATTTAGGTAGACCTGATGGCTGAGCCAAGGGCTTGTCGGGACTTGTAACGACGACCAGATAAGAACTTTTTAAGTTTTGGAAAAAGGAAAAAGTCGCGTTGGGCTAGATCTGGAAAGTATGGTGGGTGTGGCAAGACGGTAACCTTCTCCGACTTCAAAAATTGCTTCACAAGCTCAGGTGTATGTGATGGAGTATTATCATGAAATAGACAAACATGCCTAAATCCTGACACAGGTCATTGTTTTTGATAACATATTGGTAATACCGACTTGTAACACTTTTGCCCTTCGACACCGGAATTTGAACGGCTATACCATCACATGAGAAGAATATGCAATAAAGAACCTTCTTTGTGCTTATGGTTCTTTTGGCAACTACAGGCCTTCTACCGTGTTTAGTTAGCCATGTTTTGTTTTCAATTCTTCATACTGGTTTGAAATAGTGAACCCATGTTTCGTCACCAGTAACAATGTTTGCAAATTGTCTTTGATTGAATTTGGGAAACATTTTGAGCAATTGCTTAGCAGTTTGTACTCATACCCGTTTTTGGTCATCTGTCAATATATGCGGTATCCATCTGGCAGAAATCTTTCGTACTTTCAAAATACGCTTTAAAATGAAATGCACCCGTAATAGTGATATGCCAACAGCTTTAGCAATATCACGAATCGTATATCTGCCATCACTTTCAATCATTTCCCTGACTTTTGAGACATTTGCCTTGCCTGTTACAGTCACAGGTCGGCCAGATTTTGCTGCATCTTTGACGGACTCTGTGCCAGTCAGATATTTTTTTCTCCACCTACAAACTGTCTCATAAGATACCTTATCAGACCCATAAACTTCCCCCAATTCAGTAAAAATCTGTATTACCGAATGACTGAGTTTTGTGTGAACTTTTATATAAGCTCTAATTTCTTCAATATTCTCAACCCGTTTCCCAACCATTTTTAAAACGGTGATCAACAACTGACTTTATTGAAATGATTATAAGTTTAAAACTATGTGGAGCTGAAGGCTCGTGTTTATACCATTGGAAAGGTATTGAATGGAGCTATTCAAGCGTATCATCATCCACAAAATTGTGCAAAGCGTTATCACGCTGTAGTACAATACACATTACATATCGAACAGCCCTCGTATATTCCAGATTAAACAAGATAAACTGCAAGATTTTGAAATGTATAAAAGTATGAATTTTATATGATTGATGGATGGTTTTAAGATACATATATTTTTATTTTTAGGTTCAAATGCAAAGAAGTTGAAAGAAAATGAGAAGCCAATCATCTCGAATCCCTCCAACTTTGAACACACAGTACATGTGGGCTTTGACCCCCACACTGGAGAGTTCACGGTTGGTATCTAGGAAGCTTCTAGATTACATGTAATTGAATGTTATGAAAGGTTTTGCAAGTGAAGAGGAAACTTGCACTATTGTGTAACATTTGTAGAAGTTTTTCCAATTGAGAAAATGGAAAGTCCTCGTATCACATTGAAGTAATCAGATCACAAGATCAGTGTATTTATTTAAAAGAAGTAGGAAATGTGCAGTCACGTGAGGGGTGTGAACCAGCCAGGACAGTTTGTGTGTCAAGAGCCGAACACTGTTGACTTGCATCTTTGTTCTTGGAGAGAGGTGGTTTTAATTGCTGCATGTCAAGTGTAGGATTAGGCAAAAAATGTCATAATTGGCTCAGCAAGAAATTGAAGTTCTTTGTATAGTACACAGCATTTATGTACAGCATGTAGTATTGATGTTTGTGATAAGAAACCCTATGTTTAAAGTGAAATTTGACGCACTTGAGGATTAAAAAAAAAGTTACATATCTATGATGAAAATTGAGTTTTTTAAATATATATATAAATTGTAAATTGGGCGACGATGACCAACAATTAGGTTTCTTGGGATAACCTTATATCTGATTAAAATTATAGTGAAGTATTACTGATGAGGAAAATATCCTATATTGATTGGGGATTAACAGTAATAATATGGCTAAAATTATTTAAATGCTAATTTTGATAGCACAGCAGGGTTAATGTGTCCTGAGTAAAGTTAAAACAAACATCATAAAATGTATCTCAGTGCACTTCACACTATATGACGTCACAATATAAAAGTACGTCACGACGTACAGGTCTATAGTTGTATCGCAGGGAAAATGTCGTAATATTTTCTTGCTATTTACTACTGTTATCCAGTGTTTAAGCTGTATATGTTTAAATATTACATTGTGACCTTGAAATCGCCCCCCCCCCCCACCCCCCCCACCCCCCATGTGCATTGTCATTTAGAATAAAGAAAAAACCAATGTGCGTACATATTGACTTGGCACAGATGAAAGATGACAATATTTTATTTCGATCAAGGCATATTCTTAAAGGTAACTAATTGCAGATTTAGGATTTTGATATGGAAAGTAGGATATTATGCCTCGTTTAGATAAGATTTGGCAGTGAATGTGGGAAATGCCCAACATTTGAGTTGAGATTATGGAAATTGCTATAATGAGAAGATATTGTACCAGTCCAGATCACTTTTTAAATTCATCATATCAATGTCGACATATCAAGCCCAAACTGCAAATGATTTTAGTGCAACTTTCACCTGTACCGAGGTGATAAACAACTGAAAGTCTAGCAGATAAAAATAGCTCTACATCACTTGTATGATGACATAATAGTTAAGCAAGGGATTTCCTCACATGATGCGATGTTTATGTATTGACCAACGATTTTTACTAAAAATATGCAACACGTGGAAGAATTTTAATTTAATTTGAATATGCTGTTATTACTTGTTATTTTACTCAGGACTCCTTAACCCCGCTGTGAGTCTGAAGTTTGGCACAATAAGTGAAAAATTGCAGCAAAATATATCTTCATACATTGGAGGATAACTTTTATTGGAATCACTAGATCTGGGGTCAAGATCATTATGAATAAAAGTAGAAAGTTACATACACACTCACTTCATTAACAAATCAACTTTTCTCATTGGAACATGTGACTCGCTCTATTTTTCTCATTGGAACATGTGACTCGTTCTATAATTGGATTCTGTAAATGCGTCTTCATACTGCTATCCACCACCCTGTTTTCTAAACATATCCACATGAATGTGTTTGTATTATCTAGGTTGTAGATGCTTCTCATTGTTTTATGATCCTTGTTGCCCTTTATCTCAGGGGATGCCCGAGTCCTGGGCCAAGCTTCTGTCCCAATCCAACATCTCAAAGATGGAGCAGAAGAAGAATCCTCAGGCTGTCCTGGACGTCCTGAATTATTACGATGCCACGAATAAAGAGCAGCAAGAACCTAAGATGAAGTACATGACCAACATCAAGCCACCAAGTAAGTAGGGGCGGGGCAAGCCACCAAGTAAGTAGGGGCGGGGCAAGCCACCAAGTAAGTAGGGGCGGGGCAAGCCACCAAGTAAGTATGGGCGGGGCAAGCCACCAAGTAAGTATGGGTGGGGCAAGCCACCAAGTAAGTAGGGGCGAGGCAGGACACCAAGTAAGTAGGGGCGAGGCAGGACACCAAGTAAGTAGGGGTGATGCAGGACACCAAAAGATCGCAAACTGCCCACTGCAACTGTAGATTACGTGGACAATTAATTTTCATGTTCAAGAAGTCTTCCTCACAAAATTATCTCCTTTGATTTCATTTTCTTGAATTTAGATGGAATTAAGTCTGACTGAGTAAAGCACTCGGGATTTTATGTTCTATGAATTGTCACTGAATTGCGATTTTATCAAATGAAGTACTTGTGTAATATTAGGTTCTACAGTATTTTGGTATTCTTGATATTGAAAATATATCAAGTTGTGATATCAGTGTAAAACAACATGTTATTCATTAATTAGTAAATTAGGAATACGAAAAAAATTTCAGCTGAATTATTTAATGATGATGTGGTATGTAAATGACAATCAGATGTGACTAAATCTAGAATTCCATTCATTGCAGGTGCTGATTCCATGCGTCCAACACTTTCAGACAAATTCTCCAACAACGTTGTCATCTCACCTGTAAGTTACTGTTAAATTCTCCAACAATGTTGTTATCTCACATGTAAGTTACTGTTAAATTCTCCAACAACATTGTCATCTCACCTGTAAGTCACTGTTAAATTCTCCAACAATGTTGTCATCTCACCTGTAAGTCACTGTTAAATTCTCCAACAATGTTGTCATCTCACCTGTAAGTCACTGTTAAATTCTCCAACAACGTTGTCATCTCACCTGTAAGTCACTGTTAAATTCTCCAACAATGTTGTCATCTCACCTGTAAGTCACTGTACAGAGTGATCGAGTATGACAGATGCAGTCAGTCAAATTCAATTTATATTGTCCATATCTGCATTTAATGAAATATTACTCTTCCACCAAGGCATGCATGTATACAAATCATACATTTGCTTATAAATCTGACTATTTTGCTGTTAATTTTTTTTTTGTAATTTGTGGGACAATTGAATTTACAATTATTATAATCTTTATCTTTTTTTTTTATAGAATAAAAACTACTTGTATATATTCAGCAATGTAGTTGATTTGCAAGGTTGTGATAAAAAAAAATTTAATGAATCTATTACATTTTGACACAATTGGCAGATTTATGCTAATCAGTTCTGATGAATTACGGAGATACTTCTCTGTACAGGTTCTCCATAAGTGTATTATATGATATTATAGGAAAAATTTCACTTTTTTTTTTAGCAGAAGGTGGAGCAAGCAACGCATGCCTCAGAGGAAGAAGAGGAGGAGGCTCCACCTCCCATCGCCACCCGACCAGACAAAACAAAGTCTATTGTAAGTAAACCACACCCACCCGACCAGACAAAACAAAGTCTATTGTAATTAAACCACACCCACCCGACCAGACAAAACAAAGTCTATTTTAAGCCCACCATGCCCACACGACCAGACAAACAAAGTTTATTGTAAGTAAACCACACCCATCCGACCAGACAAAACAAAGTTTATTGTAAGTAAACCACACCCACCTACCAGATAAAACAAAGTCTATCATTTTAAGTAAACCACACCCATCCGACTAGACAAAACAAAGACATACACACACGAAAAGACATATCAATGTCAAAAATTGCAATTTTCCATGAACAGCATTTAAAATATCAAAGTTTCACCAAAACTAATTATAACAATGTAGTAGTAATCGTAATAATTTCATGAAACCGTTGTTTTACAAAGATATACTGTGAAATATATTCTGTGAAAAATGAAGAAAATCTTTTGCATAATGGACCTGATAAAGAAATTATGAAAACAGAGTTATTGCCCTTGGATTCAATATTTTGAAACATATCGATTATTCATAAATGACTTGGATATTTAAATCATTTCATGTTTAACAAGGTTTTTAGCCAAGTTGCGTAGCAAATCTTGGCTTTTAAATTGACGAAGGGTGGGCGTCCGGGCGGGCGGCGTCCACAATTAGCTTGTCCGGTCTCTAACTTTCATACTACTAGGGTCATCTTTGTGAAACTTACTTAACATGATCACATCTAAAAGAGGAAGGTACTTATTTATTTTGAGGTCAAAAGGTCAAGGTCACTTTGTCACTAAATGCCATAGATTTTAGCTTGTCCGGTCTCTAACTTTCATACTACTTGGTGCGTCTTTGTCAGACTTCCATATATTGATCACATCCAAAAAAGGAAGGTTCCAATTTATTTTGAGGTCAAAAGGTCAAAGGTCAAGGTTTCTTTTTCATTATATACTGTAGATTTGAGCTTGCCTTTAACTTTAATACATGTACTTGCTGGTGCATGTTTATCAGACTTCAAATCCTGATGACATTCAAGATTCATGTTGCTTTTGAAATCCAAAGGTCAAGGTCATTATCACACTAAATACCTATTGCAGCCATTCAAAGCTTCATACTTATAAACTATATTAAATATGTGCATGTTTTTACTTCGTGAATGCAAGCGTGCATAATTTTCCAAACTGCAACTCGGCCATATGCGTTTTAGGAATTTTTTACAATAAGTATCGGAAAAGATTCCAACAATATTAATGTTCTTATCAGCATGAATCATTGATTTTGCAAAATCTGATGACATCACACTAGGCTGGAATTACTTTAAAGGAGATATCTTTGAAGCAAACCACAATTTCAGGCAAATCAAAATCTATATTCAATAAGTAAGGATGCCTGTACATATAAATACTTTTATGGAAATATTAAATTATATAGATAATACCAAGAGTCGAAGCAAAGTCTGTTGCATAGAGAAATTTATGCAACCTTTAGATAAAGCCTAACTGACAAAAGTATGTAGCAAGACAAATATTACTAAACAATGATATACCATTTTTTGTTTTCTGTTTTTTAGTATACAAAGCCAATTGAAGCAGAAGAAAAAGCTAATGGTGCTATCGCTACAAATAAAAATGACAAACCCAAGAAACGGAAAATGACAGATGAAGAAATTCTAGAAAAATTACGGACAATTGTTACTATTGGTGATCCGAATAGAAAGTATACAAAAATGGAGAAGATTGGACAAGGGTAAGCTTTGACAGCATGAGATAGTATTGGCTGTTCGGGTGATTTAACTTGATAAAAAGGTCATAAAGAGTACACATTTTTAGCTCACCTGAACCAAAGGTTCAAGTGAGCTTTTCTGATCAAAATTTGTCCGTTGTCTGTCGTCGTTGTAAACTTTTCCACAACTTTATCTTCTTCTTCAGAACTACTGGGCCAATTTCAACCAAACTTGGCCAAAAGCATCCTTGGGTGAAGGGCTTTCAAGTTTGTTCAAATGAAGGGCCATGTCCCTTTCAAAGGGGAGATAATCACAAAAATAGGGTGGGGTCATTTAAAAAGCTTCTTCTCAAGAACCACTGGGCCAGAAGAGCCAAAGTTTACCTGAAAGCTTCGTGACATATTGCAGATTCAAGTTTGTTCAAATCATGGCCCCCAGGGGTAGGATGGGGTCACAAGGGGGATCAAAGTTTTACATACAAATATATAGGAAAAAACTTCTTCTCAAGAACCACTGAGCCAGAAAAGCTGATTTTTACATGAAAACTTTCTGACATAGTGCAGATTCAAGTTTGTTCAAATCATGGCCCCCAGGGGTAGGATGGGGCCACAAGGGGGATCAAAGTTTTACATACAAATATATAGTTAAAATCTTCTTCTCAATAACCACTGAGTCAGAAAATCTGATATTTACAAGAAAACTTTCTGACATAGTGCAGATTCAAGTTTGTTCAAATCATGGCTCCCGGGGGGTAGGATTGGGCCACCAGTGGGGGGGGGGGGGGGTCAAAGTTTTACATACAAATATAGGGAAAGTCTTTTAAAATCTTCTTCTCAAGAACCATTGGGCCAAAGAAATTGACATTTACATGAAAGCTTTCTGACATAGTGTAGATTCAAGTTTGCAAAAATTGTGGCTTCCAGGGGTAGTTGGGGCCATAATAGGAACTAAGGTTTTACATGCAAATATATATGGAAAGTCTTCAGATATGGGCCAAGGTGACTCAGGTGAGCGATGTGGCCCATGGGCCTCTTGTAAAATTTACCTGGGAGAAGTACTGTAACGTACCCTGAAACTTTGTTATCTCGAACTTAGCGTGAATGCCAAAAACCTTTATATCGGAGGTTTCCAGATATCGAAGTTGCCATTCAAGGTCCAATATAAAATGACTAAAGAACAAATCAATAACGGTTTGAATTTGTAAAAATATGTACATTTTTATAAACCCTAAATTTTACCAATTCTAGAATTTGTTGATAAATTATTACAGAATAAAAAATGCTAAACTTTATTTCATTTTGATGTGAATTTGTAGTACTCATACTATCCCATGTGTTTCTTGTTCCAATTTCCATGTTTCCAATCCTGAGATTGACCGACTATGGCATAACAGGATATGATAAGCACTGAGTAAATAAAGACAAACTGCATGTTGTAGAAAAACAATGACAGAAATATTGTTCTAGAAAAAAGAATGAGATTAAATAAATATGAATGAAAAATGTTATCAATAATAATTATACACTAGAACCATGCACCAAATTAGACCAAATAATATATAAACGTGTCAAAAGTCACATGTGTTGTGATAATCGTAAAAGTTGTTTATTAATCTCAGGATTGTTTGTCTCGGTGATAGTTGCCATTTAAATTTGAGGAGATGTAATTCAATATGCATGCCTGTCTACACCCAATCTGTTATCAAATATAGAGGTCCTTGATAATTAGAAACAAAGTTAATGTATACAAATGCACATAATTATGGATTAGCTGGGGGGTGAATTTTTGATAACTATGAGATCTGAAGGTAGTCTATGCAGGATGGATGTCAGTGAAGTTAACAGTCATATTTAATAGAGGAAAATAAGCATGCCTTTGACATAAAGCAGGTAAATTTAGGGCCTGGGACTGTTATGGTAACCAGGGTAATTGAATTAACCAGGGTATTTTAGATTACTGTGTTCGACGTTACACATTTTTTAATGATCATTTATATAGTAAAAACATCTTGGATCACAGCCTCACTTAACATATTCATAGTATTTCACATATCTGTGTTTGAGATCCCGAAGTTCAGCTGTATTCTGATCAACAGCATGTACCAGAATCTCCTGTTCAATTTATACCTGACGGAGTCCTAGTATATTCTTGTGGCTCTCAATGTACAACGTATTGTTCAAGTTTGGAATTAGCCATGCTTTCTTGATTGTGAAAATAGAATTAAAGTTTAAGACTTCCTCATTGAATGTCCAATAGAATCCCTTATTTTCATCAGATTAAATGTTTGTGGTTTGCGAAAAAAAAATTGTGGGAACTTTATTAATTCAGATCGTCTTATTCATGCAGGGTTTATTCAAAGACAAAAACAATGAAAATTTTAGAAAATGTAAAAAAAAAAAAAAAAAAAAAAAAAAAAAGTACATGAAATGAAGGATTTGACAATATTTCTGTGCTTTTCTATTTCAGTGCGTCAGGAACTGTGTTTATAGCAATAGAGGTAGCCACCGGAAGAGAAGTGGCCATAAAAACAATGAACTTATCTCAACAGCCAAAGAAAGAACTTATTATCAATGAAATTCTAGTGATGCGGGAAAACCAAAATCCCAATATTGTGAATTATCTGGATAGTTACTTGGTTGGAGAGGAATTATGGGTAGGTAGCATCAGCTCATTGAATATTTAGTCAATAATGTGTTAAGCAGAATGTAAATGTTATTCATATTATGTTGCAACCCATTTATAAATGAAATTATTTGTGATAGGGGATATTATTTAATGGTAAACTGTGCAACTGAGATTGGTAACTGGACTCTGCATTTCACAGGGAGTTCAGTAGCTGGACTTTGCATTTCACAGGGAGTTCAGTAGCTGGACTTTGCATTTCACAGGGAGTTCAGTAGCTGGACTCTGCATTTCACAGAGAGTTCAGTAGCTGGACTTTGCATTTCATAGGGAGTTCTGTAACTGGACTCTACATTTCACAGGGAGTTCTGTAGCTGGACTCTGCATTTCACAGAGTTCTGTAACTGGACTCTACATTTCACAGGGAGTTCTGTAGCTGGACTCTGCATTTCACAGGGAGTTCTGTAGCTGGACTCTGCATTTCACAAGGAGTTCTGTAACTGGACTCTGCATTTCACAGAGAGTTCTGTAACTGGACTCTGCATTTCACAGAGAGTTCAGTAGCTGGACTCTGCATTTTAATACGTTTTTATGTGGACTTGTATTAAGGGTTCTGAAAATTTTGAAGTTAAAAAAAATTAACATTGTGCAATATCAATGCAAAAACAAAGTTCTTGACTATTCCTAATTTTGTTAAAGAATGTATGAACACAGAACAAAACTGCATGTACAATGTATATGTACCATAATATTCTATATCGTAGGTTTCCTTTTAAAGTTTTGATGAAATGGATTACGGTTGGATTTATGCCATCTAAATTAGAAGTTTAGAACAGTTTGATATAAGTAATAGAAAAATCAACCACTGATGGAATTGACAATGTGGATCTATAAGTTTTACTTTGAGACTCGGGGGCATTTGCCACTACTGACCATTTTACTTAGTGCAGCATAGTAAAATTTGAACTCCAGAGATCCCCACACTAGACCTGTATCATGATCATTTGCATGAATTATCCTTGTGTCTGTTTGATCAATGAAGGAAACTTGACTTTAAAATTTTGTTTACACAGGTTGTCATGGAATATTTAGCCGGAGGATCTCTTACAGACGTTGTCACGGAGACGTGTATGGATGAGGGACAGATAGCAGCTGTGTGTAGAGAGGTAACACTGGATTAGATTGTTTTTTATACCGGCCTTTGTGGCCAAGTGGTTAGAGCATCGCGCTCAAAATCACACGGCCTCTCACCTCTGGTCGGCGCGGGTTCGAATCCCCGCTCGCGCCGATATTAGTGAGAAAGTTTCCCAGTTTTTTTCGAAGGTTGGTGGTCTCTTCCGAGGTACATTGTATCTGGGTTCTCTCTTTCACCAATAAAAAAAAACAGGGCGCCTCCAGATAACTGAAAAATTGTTGAGTGTAGCGGAAAAACAACAATCAATCAATCAATCAATCAATTTGTACCAGCGTTTGTCAAAATTTAGACATCTTGTGATCACCATCCTTTTCTAGTGTTACTGTAAACTGGAAAATTTTTACTTTGTGTAATTTTCACTCGGACACATTTACAAACAATTTGTTCTGGTTAAGAATTTACCCATATCTATTTATTACTTCTTGAGGATGATGAATTTAATCTAGATTCACCCAATTTTTAATTCGCGCATCATTCAAGATGAAAATGAAATGGGTGAAAATTTCTCATTTTATGATAACATCTTTGAAAGAAACAATGTCAAAGAAAAAGTTGATGGATGGTTTTGACTATGGATTACTCTGTTTACTTGATCAAGATATAGAGCTTACTCCTCCTAGGCACCTGATCCCACCTCTGGTATATCTAGGGGTCTGTGTTTGCCCAACTCTTTATTTTGTATTCCTTTTGGGAGTTATGAGATTAATCACTGTTCGTTATCTTTGCATTTCATGTTGGGGATTCGGCATTTTAAATGTGGATCTAAGGGGAGTGAACAAACCATGTAATGTGACATGGTATTGAAAAATTGTCATTCCATCATCATAGAATTTTTCATTTTTATCATATTCAAACTTAAGCATATTTCATAGAGTATCGGACTTTACTAATGAATTTGTAATATTCTATTTTCAGTGTTTACAAGCATTAGAATTTTTACATGAAAACCAGGTCATTCATCGAGATATAAAAAGTGACAATATTTTGCTGGGAATGGACGGCAGCGTTAAGCTCAGTAAGTTTTTCACATTTTGAGGTAAACAAGAAATGTCTGAAATGGAAGTTAAGATCAGTTTTAGACAAAGCTGTATATTTTTCTTCTTTGCAGCTGACTTTGGGTTTTGTGCTCAGTTATCTGCAGAACAAAGCAAAAGGTCAACCATGGTTGGGACACCTTATTGGATGGCTCCAGAGGTCGTTACTAGGTAAGGGTTGTTGTCAAGACATCAGTCTTTTTTGTAGTATATCTTCTAGGGCATTTTGATTTAAAGATTGAGAGTACATTGTGTATAATACCAGATGGGGCTCTTTTCATGTTTATTTTGTGTTTCAGGAAACAGTATGGTCCAAGAGTGGATATCTGGAGTTTAGGTGTAATGGCCATTGAAATGATTGAGGGAGAACCCCCATATCTGAATGAAAATCCATTAAGAGTAGGTTCTTTATTCAAGAATAACTTGATTCACTGTGATAGAATAAAACTGGATTGTCCCAGGAAGTTGGTTATAAATATGTGTATATTCATGAATTATATTCAAAATTTTTTAATTTAATATAAATGTATACAAATTGCTCTGTAAAGATGTTTTGGTTGATGATAGACAAGTAATAAATATATTCTATATATCCTTTATCTTTTATAGGCTTTGTATCTGATAGCAACAAATGGTAAACCTGAAATTAAAGAAAAACACAAACTCTCACCGGTCTTCCAAGATCTCCTTGATAAGTGTTTGGAGGTTGATGTAGAGAAACGAGCTTCAGCTTCAGAACTTTTAAAGGTAAGACGAGTTCTATTAAATTTAAAACACCAAAAATTAATTTTGTAGCTATGAAGTATTGAAAAAGAATAGTACTGCTTGAAAATTCATCTCTATAACTATTATAAAAGTTATAGAGAAATGTATGATTTGTTTTTATACATCAAAGCAGATGTGATGGCATTATTTCCACTTCTTACTGCATTTAGAATTTTAGAAGAGAATTTGTTATGAAAAAATTAAATCTTCTCATTTTAGCACCCCTTCCTTCGATTAGCAAAGCCATTGGCCAATTTACAGCCACTTATATTAGCTGCCAAAGAAGCTCAAAAGGGACATTGAACAAGTTCATCGTATGCAATAATTTGTCTGTGTAAAAGGTAGCCCACTTATATTGCCTTTAAGCATGCATATGTATATCATCCACTTATACTTGTGTTGTACCTTTGTTACATTTGACTGAATGAACTGTACAAAAAAACATCAAATAGATTTAGTATATTAGATAAAAAATTGTGGACAAAATTTTAGTTTCATTTTTGAAACAGTAAATGTACCTTCAAAGTTTTAAATATTTCATAAGAGATTGTTTCCATTGCAGGTTGATTGATCAAAAGCATGAATGGAAGAAACAGAAGTAGTTCTTTCTCTCAAAACTGTTATTAAGGGACCTGTTTACTTGAAGTCTTTCAGTGACTCTGCTTCTGAATGAGTGATGTACATGTTAGCTTTACTTGTCTTCATGCCTGCTGGTATTCACAAGGGAAAATCCACTGTACTCCGTTACATCGTGATATTGGTGACCTTTATATACATTAAATTTTTAACAACATTCAAGTGTTTTGTAGAAAAATCATGGATGCAAGAAAAAGTTGTAATTGTTTGATTTTATTATTCATGAATAGCTTTAATGTTCATTTTGTTTTTGTTATTGGTTACTGATAGTACTGCCTCTTACATGTAGTTTTTTTTTAAGTTATTTTTTTTTTTGTTAGTATGTATTCTTTTGTATGTCAACATTGGTGTCCATTTCTGCAAATTCGAAATTACTGAGTTTCGAATAACTTTCCAGAGAAAATTTCTCATGAATTGGGATGTGCCTATCATTGAAAAGTACTGGAAGATGCTGTAATGGTGTATTAATAGTGTATTTGATTCAGCGGATATAAAATTCAGTACACTTGTTGCTGATGCCTTGTATGGCGTAATCATGAATTAGTGCTACTGTGTTCTATAATAATGGAGAAATAGAAAATTTCTTATTTTTAATGCAAATCGTAAATTAGTGCTTTTGCCTTTATAGTGCCAGAGGCGCTAAGATATGAATCCAGAGATGGTGCAGATCTACTGACGGTAGATGTCTGATAAAGACAGCTAGTATACATTTCTTTTTAAACTACTTACCAGAATATTTAATCTGTAAGACTTGGATGTCAGTGTTAAATATGAAGGCTGTTTCATTTGTTCATTTCATGGTTGTGAATATATTAAATCATCATGCTATGCATTGAACTTCAAAATTATCAGATATATATGACACAATATGATAAATGAAACAAAATTACAGAATCTAAAATGTTGAAGAAATATTCCTCTTACAGAATTTTTATTTTAGAGTATGCAGATATGTTATGAAATACTGTGTATATTCAATAACATTGTGAAATATTGATCCATGATCTAAACTTAATTAGTAGGTCAAACTTTGTATGTGTATTATAATTATAGAATACATTGTTTGAAAAACAATATGTCTTTTTTTCTTTTTGATCTGTTGTGTTAATGATGGGGTTTATTGTCGTCAATACAAAGACAATGGATGAATTCTGGGATTAATGATATATACTATATGTAGTTTTGTCTTATAAGACTTGAACACCTTTACACAGTTTATTTATTCATGTTGAAAGAAATAAGAGATACTTTCATCATAGATAAAATAACCAATGCAAGTTTGGAGACAAGGGATGACTGGCCATATTACCAAGTGCTGATGATCATTTTAAGTAAGGCTTACTTCATTTCAATCTATGAAATATGAAAAAGAATATTCAAAGCAGAATAGTAAAGGATTTTCAAATCCAAGGAGGTAGGGAAACTAGGTCATAGGAAAATTGAAATGTTATTTTAATGCTTCATATTAATGTAATTGATCATATCAAAAATATTTGAAAGACGGTTACATTTTTAGTTGAGTCCATGTTTACATATCGCGATGCTTTTGTCGGATATCTTTACAAGTTGTAATGAACTCCAATGCCTCACACCTGTAGCTTTTCATAAAGTGCATTAAAATGAAATTCATTTTTTAAATGACTGACAAAAATCAATAGATTATTAAAATGTGATCTGTTCTACTTTTTTGGCCATAAGAAAAATCTATGACAGGGTCTTGTCACACAATTAAAAGATGTTACCAGGTCTGCCAAAGGCATATATATATATATAAAACAGAAGTGTTTGTAAAACATATGGTGAAAAATGAAAAGGGGTTATACATATGCATCATTTAATTAATAGTAGTGCCAAACCAATTCTCAAGATATTAAGCAGACAGTATCTTCCTGTGTCCAGAGTGGATTGACCATATGACCTAAAAATCAATAGGGGTCATTTACTCCTTATGCTGTACCAGTGTTCCAAGTTTGGTGTCAATCAAGCTAATCATTCTTAAAATATATGAGATAATGTATTACTATATCCAGTTTAACCTTTGACCATATGAAACCAAATTTTATAAGGGTCATCTACTCCTTATGATGTACCAATGTACCAAGTTTGATGTCTCTCAAGCAAAGGGTTCTCAAGATATGATGCAGACGGTATATTCCTATGTCCAGTTTGACCTTTGATCATGTGATATCAAAAGGAGTCATCTACTCCTTAAAATATGTCAGTAAAGCAAAGGTTAATTTTCAAGATATTGAGGGGACACTATATTCCTATGTCCAATTTCACCCTTGACCTTTGACCATGTGACCTCAAAATCAACACGGGTCATTTACTCCTCACAATCTATCAGTGTACCAAGTTTAATGTATGTCAAGGAAAGGTTTCTCAAGATATTGAGTGGACAGTATCTTTCTACATGTATGTCCAGAGTGGATCGACCTTTGACCTGAAAATCATTTGGGTTCCTCTTCTTCTCATAACTAACTCACATGTGAAATATCATTACTATCGAGTGAATGGTTTTCAAGATATTGAGCGGACATGTAGTTTACAGACCGATATGCCCCTCTCTTTGAAAGGGGGGGGGGGTAAAAACAAATCAATATTCATCTTATGAAGTGTTGTTGATGAAGAACTGTGTACATTAGTACTAGAGAATTATTCAATGCTATGTTTTCAAGCAAATATGTTTATTTTGAATACCATAATTTCCATTTTAAATGTCAATATTTACCAGTGCAGGGCACGTTGTGCAATTTGGATTACCCCCCTTCTTGAACTCTCGTGTTCTAAAAGAGAACGTTTGGTCATTTTGCCAAGGTGCAAGATTTGTATAAAAATGGCGGAGCAACTACTTTTCAATGCAATGGCTAGTAGTGTGACTGTGTAAGGTGTACTTAACACACTGATTGTTTTAGAAAGACATTGGAGTGAACATGCTTTATGTTGATAATGGTGGAAATCTAAAAACAAAGAGTTGACAAAAAGGTGAGTAATGACCATTAAAATAAATAGAAAACTGGCCTACTTTCCAATGAAAATTAAATGCTCTAAGACACAGTGTATGTATGCAATGTGACAGCCCTATTTAACACAAGTAGATTTATTTACTTTTGTATGAAAATAAACGTAATTTCTATAGAAGTTGTATTACGACATTTCTAATTTTTTAACAATTAGGGAAATAATAAGTATCAGAAGATCTGACAGCAACAGATAGACATACAGTTATAAACATTTCTATTTTATGTTCAACGTATATATATATATATATATAGAGAGAGAGAGAGAGAGAGAGAGAGAGAGAGAGATAATAACTACTTTTTGCAATGATCAGTAAAAGTATAGGTAAAAAATATAAAAGATACACGAAAATGTTTAGCTAAAGCTTTACTAAAGGTCTTCATGTATCTTTTACCCGTAATGGCATATATATATATATATATATATATATATATATATATATTCAAGTGTGTGTTGCGTTGAAAGTTCACTTGTGTGTTAGGATTTTTATGGAGATATAAGGAGACAATGATACAGCCGTAAAGATGGGGGATAAACAACAAGGTCTACCTTTCTTTCCTCCTGTGTGTTCTATCAACCATACTCCCTCCCCTAACTGACCTAATTCCTTTTCTCTCCATTCCCCTCCCCTTATACTCCCTGCTCTTTCATTCTGTTCACCCCCACATAGTTTATATATATATAAAGTCACATGATCATGAATATTTCGAAATGGGGTTTTCACTATCTGACTCCGAGAATAGATAATTAAATAGCAAATTAGCTTGATTACTTTATAATTCGATTAAGTTAAATTGCATAATTTGCATAAATTATATAGCTTGATATAAAACGTGTATTTTATTCCTACGGTAATATCCAAAGAATACCACACATATATAGGCTAGCTTTGATGATATGATACTTTTTGATATCATAATTAAAATATTTTAAACACAAAAACCAACTTTGATGTTGTATACTAAGAGAAAGCAAGTAATATAGATTTTGTTAAGAAAAACTTGCATTAAATTACACAGTGTCATTGTCTTTAAGATTTATAATAGATATGATAAGATACTGTTATTTTAACAATTCTGGGCACTGGGGGGCATATTATATATATATATATATAAGCATAAGTTAATAAACATAAGAGGGAAAAACAGGGTAAGTCCAAATACATAGCATCAATATGACAAGGGGGAAAAATTTAATGTAGAAGTTTGTAGCAGTTTGGGATTATGATTGTTTATAAGTGGTAACTATAAAATTTATATTACAATCCTATATGAGTATATAACTCATATCATATTTAGTGGATGTATTTCAATGGTGCTACTTTTATCTGTGACCCTTGAATCTCCTGTTAGATACCAGTACCACTGAGGTATGTGATCATTGTTAATAGAACGAAACTGACCATACCATTGGTGTTCACAGCTTAGGATTTTATGTTACTCATGGTCTACGAACTTTGCATTGTGCAAGTGATATTATAAGATTGGGATGAAATTAAGTTAATCCATGTAAATGGATAACTCACAGGTCAGGGAGATGTGACTTGAAAAGGCTGGTAAATAGGATTATAGGGAATTTTACTCAACATAAAAAAATTAATGGATGAATGTGCAGACTAGAATTTGCTGTCATAATCTTTAGAGCTTGCTACACTTGCTATAAGAGGAAAGAAAGAAAAATGTGTGTACATCTATCATATTTGTATATGAATAATTTATTGACAAGGAGAGAAAATTTTGCACAGTCAAAATATGAGGTTACTACAAGTACAACATACATAATGTAGTTGATTGCACTGTTTATGGGATATTTTTATTAATTTTTGCAGACTCTTGAAGTCTTGTCTTCCCTCTTTTGAATCACTTAAGAAGAAAACAATGTCCAACCGTTATCGCCAGGACTCTCGATCTCCCAGTGCAGTTTTTGTCCCCATGCCAGTGGACCGAAAAGCACTGGGGAAGAGGAAGGTGGAGGCATTACAACGAGAGATTGAAAGGCTGGAGAATGATCAGGAGAAGAGAAAGGAACTCATAGGCAAACTGTCCAACATGCAGAGGACTCAGAGTAGAAGTCAGAGAGAACAAGACAGGCTTCTGGTGAGTAGAATTCAACAGTTACAGTTATACTTCGATATCTCAAATATCATGGATAGGTCAAAGTGCTTCGGAAGTCCTAACCACTTATTCTTTAAGTATTTTACCCTCGATATCTCGAATCCTCGGATATCTCAAAAGTTTTTTCTTGGTCCCATGAGTTCAAGATAATGAGGTGTATTTACAGAGACTAAAAAACATGTCATTCCTTAAAAATAAAACCACCTGGTATTTATTGCTATAGATTCCTTATTTTATGCGAGTATTCAATATGGCAGAATGACTCGTATATGTCAAATCGTGTGACCATGAATTCACGTGTCATCTGTGAATCAAGAGTTCTTATATATGTGTATGTATTTTAGCAACAGAAAGTTAAAAGCAAGTAATTTTATTTCATGATTGATGCCTCTCACAAAATTACACGATGATAAATTCCTTGCATACATGTATATAATTAGGAATCTACAATATATTATAAGAGGTGATGATGTAATAGTTCAGTTTAATTCTGTAATAACAGTTAAATACTGAGTTATTTACCTATCACGATATTTACGTTTGTATACAGTCCTATGGTAAAAATATGTATTAGGTATTGAAGATGAAATGAAAATAAAACCACGGTCAATTACTGTAAATGTATTACATTTGGCTGTGTATTCTATTTAGCGCCTTTGGTGGAACGCAGCTTCCGCTAAATCAAGTACATCGCTAAATGCCATCCGTAAATCTAGATGTTTAAAGTAATTCAGGAATGCGCTAAATCAAATCTACACTAACTTGTTGAAAAAACGATTTCCGCCAAATATCGTACACGCCAAATATAATATGTTTACAGTAATTCTCAAATTTTTGCCACTCAGTTCATCGCTAATAGTATTTCAACTAAACCACATGTTTTGTCAGGAACATTTTCCCTGCCACGTAAATCTCCTGTTGTAATGCCATATTTGTATACTGCCATCTGCTACCTTGTTTTGTAAACAAACGTCTGAATGAGGGTGTTAAATGCCACTCTTAAGATCACCAGAGAATTGCTATGTAGGCCCAATAGTCCAGATAATTCTAGAGACTTAAACAAGATAACTGTTTAATAGAGATTAATGTTTTCTGTTCATAATAAATCTGAAAAGTTAATTTAGTTATAGATTGTTGCAAAAGTGAGTGCCTTGAATTTTAGATGAAACTATTGAATATGAGCATATCTGTTCAATTGTGTAAAATATGCTTGAATACTGTATTGTATGGAGCGCCAAATTAACATAAACTCAAATAATTAATTATTTGAAGATATCATCAATTCATTTGATGCACACAACAATTTAATTAAAGATCTCTTCAAATAATTAATGATATCTTCAATTCTGAATTATTGCACGCATTAATTGAATTGATGATATCATTAATTCTTCAGCTGAATTGATGCTCTCTTTAATTGAATTAGTGATCTCTTCAAATGAATTAATGATATCAACAATTGAATTGATGCGCGCTACAATTCAATTGAAGAGAGCAATAATTGATATAATGCGTGCATTAAATCGATTGATGAGAGCAATAATGGAATTGATGCGCGCATTAATTCATTTGATGAGAGCAATAATTGATTTAATGCGCACATTAATTCAATTATTGCTCTCTTCAATTGAATTAATGATATCTTTAATTCATTTGAAGAGAGCAATAATTCTTTTAGAGAGAGCAACTATGAAATTAAAGATATTTTCAATTCAACATATCCACAATTGAATTAATGATCTCTTTAATTGAATTGTTGCTCTCTTTAAAAGAGTTGATGCGTGCATTAATTCCTTATACAAAAGCATTGTAAATAATTAAAGATATCTTCAGCTGAATTAAAGAGATCATCAAATTATTTATACCGAGCTCTAAATTAATTATTGCGAGCATATATTTCTACGAAATTGATGCTCTCATCAATTTAATTGAAGAGAGCAATAATTGAATTAATGCACCATCAAATCTTTTATTGCTCTCATTAATTCAGTTGATGCTCTCATTAATTGAATTGAAGAGAGCAATAATTGAATTAATGCGTGCATTAAATCAATTATTGCTATCATTAATTCAATTGATGAGAGCAATAATTGAATTGAAGCGCGCATTAATTCATTTGATGAGAGCAATAATTGATTTAATGCGCGCATTAATTCAGTTAAAGAGAGCAATAATTGAATTGAAAATATCTTCAATTATTTGAGTTTATGTTAATTTGTCGCTCCATATATTGACTTTAGTGAAAGTTAGAATGATGAGGGGCTCACGAGCTTTATCATCGTAATACCGTTGTGAGAGAAAAAATGAAATAGTTAAGGGATATGTACTGGTGATGTTTTTTTATTCAATAGCAGATACATTTTATTGTAGAACAAAATATTTTACCTATAATGAATATGCATATTTTAAAGCAAATGAATATTTATAGATATGTGTAAAATCAAACTGTCCATTGATATGTTTTACATTTAATTCATCGCCAAATTCCTTACACCACTACATATTCCAGATCACAAAAGACAGGCAGTTTAATGAGAATTAACAGTAATTAGGACAGATATTGTATACACATGTCTGAATTTTGTTTCTGTTCTTTTTTTCTCTGCATAAAAGGAAAAATACAACAAGAACAATATGCTGACTGATGAAATAGAACGTCTATATGGAGAAGATAAAGGAAGAAACATTGGTAACAGAATTCTTTATTTCTTATATATATAAACCCTAGTGTTTAACAGAATTTGTGTTTTTAACATTGTTTCCACAGTAAAAATTTTATATATATACTTGATATATTAATGACATTTTTTCAATGATACTGATTTTAGTGTTTATTTTTTTAGTAAAATCTCCTGCTAGCCCAAGAGTGATAAACACAGTACTGGCACAGAGAACAAAGGAGTTTGCGATGAAGCAGCAGGAGAAAGAACTAGAAACAAAGTAAGAATCGTAAAATGGTTTTCAAACTCTGTTACAATCTATATGTTAAATTAAGTCCATGATTTTTACATGTTTTGCAAAGCATATTCAAAAGAAATAAAAGAATATACTGTTAACCAACTTTTATTTGCGTCTACTTTATTTCACGATTCACCTGTGGTAAACTGGTTCGCAGCAAGTAATTTTTGTGATCGAGACTTTTTCAAGGACTGGTACATGTACATGACAATGAGGTTCTTGCAAATCTTGTGAAATTTTCTCGCTCACAAATTAAAGCTGGTTTACAGTATATAAGTCAAATTATCAACGATTTTTCTAATTTTTTAATAAGTTACAAACTGGTGTTTGACGAGCAATAATGATATATTTTGATGTGTAATTTTAGATACTTATTGAAGGAGAGAGAGCGGCTGCAGGTTGCCAGAGACAGAATTCGTGAGCAGCGCCGTGCTATTCTATCTCCTGCTGGTAAGGGCCAAAATAGACATGACCTTGATGTTATTTCTTTTTTGAAGGGTATGGGACTGTATCGGCGATTCGAGTCACCTATACTGACTCCATTACCATGGCAACGTCCACGATACAAAAAAGGAAAACGGGTCAGATACCTTGCATGGCCATTGTTCAAGAATTAGTAATAAATGTAGTGAAGTGCTGGTGATTGGTGCTATGTGTGTGGGGGGATATTGCATGTTGTCTATTGTACTTTTGTCTGGAATACTGTAAATCAGTTATATTTCATTATGCGTAGAGATTTATTTCTGCAATATTCATTTTGCAATATGAGCAAGACATTAGTTTTGCAAATGTTCAATTCATTTAGTACCATGTATATATACAAAGTTGTACACTAGTACTTTATTTGTGTCTTGGCAACCTTGCATATATAAGTGAAAATATTTACATTCACCAATGTTTTGTTTGAATAAACATCTGCCGTTTCATTGTTTTCATTTCTCAATGAAGACACTGACCTTTCAACCCAACATAGAATCCTATGCTTCAATTTTAAAACGCAGTTCATACCCTCAAGTATTTTCAAAAATGAAATTTTTTTGTAAATACAGTGTATGATTTTAAAGACCAAAAGTGATTTACAGTATATGCATGGTGCTGGTATGAAATTAGCTAGATTTGAGCAGGTGAAAGAGTTGATATGCTTTAGATTTCATAGTAATGCAATGCCTGCTAAAACTCATTCCACATTTAGCAAAGTTCTTGCCATATCGAAGTATATGTACTGTTATTGAAATTGACTCTGTAAAATGATGAAACTTTCTGTAACATTTGAGTAATTTACTAGGTACATCATCAAATTTAGGTTGAATTTGATTTGGTTTCGATAAAATAAATCACTATGATCAGATGAAGCATGCGAAGTAAACACACGTTATTTTGTATGTAGAAATGCATGTTCATGTACATGTATGCTAATCCAAAATGAAGAGAGCACAACAAGCTGGAGTTTAGATCATTTTCACGCTTTCTCCTGGAAATTTTAATGCTTGAAGGCATGTGTTATCCAAGTGTTACCTTTTACTGAAAACAATGAATTGGAAAGAAATTCATAACTTATGTTACCAAGACTTCGTTCAAATTTGAAAGGTGTTATAGTTTAAATTCTTCTTGGAGAGAGATTTCATGTCCTATGGTCATGATTGCATATAAAGGTATAGTACTGCAGAAAATACAAAAAAACTCAAATGCCAATATTAAGAGAGGGCTTGATTTAAAGTTTTTCTCTAAACTATGAATTTTTGTACTAACGCGTCCCTATGGAAGCCGATAGGTGCTAGGGTATAGAATTGATATTCATTTAACTGGCGGGTGCCACTTAATTTATGTTGCACTGCCACTTAATTTATCTGGCACCCACAACTTATTATCTGGCGGCCGCCACTTATTATCTAACGGCCACCATATAAATTAACTGGCAGCCACCATTTGATTTATCTGGTGACCACTAGTCAATTTATCTGGTGGCCGCCAGTTATTCAACTCCTCTATCTCTCTCAAAATGAAAGGGTTGCAATTCCTGTAATCTCCCTCTCCAATGCTTAGTAATATGTATGTAATATACAGTTAAGAGCATTATTGTTTGTCGATTGTGCTGTTAATTTACATAGTTATATAAATGTTTATGATATCAAATGATTCTCACACAAGAAAATCTTCATGTGTATACTTAATATACCAACGTATCAGGCACGTAGAACGAAGAGGCTAACCCTCCACTTTTTTGACAATGTTCATTTTCCGTTATTTTCACATGTAAAATAAGATTGATTGGTGGATTGGCCCACACCTCACTTGTTTGATGGTAGTAATGAATGGTTAAAATATAATAATGAATGAATGAACTGATGAATTGAAGGATGAATGGAGCCCCCCTCCCCCTTAATTTAGGAGTATGAAGTTTGGGCAAAAGAGAATTTTTTGGTTCCTTTTCTGCTTGTCAACAATTGTAGAAGACAATTTCTCCTCTCACTATTCCTACACTATGCAACGTGTCTGTGTACTATTCTAAATCTTAAAATAATAATCACTCAGCAGTATGAATTAAGGTTGATCAATCCTCATGTGATGTCATAGGATTTTGCAAAAATCTTGATAAATTAAACTTTGCGCATGACAGAAATATATCTATCCGTGGAAGTTTTTTCACTGGATAAAATAAAAAATCTGGTAAACTATTGATACTGCAAAAGTTCATATTTTCTATAGATAATTAATTACTCATGTATAAATTAAGTGGCGGCCGCCAGATAAATTAAGTGTGGCTAACAGTTAAATAAGTGGCGGCCGCCAGTTAGTAAGTGACAGCCGCCAGATAATAAGTGGCGGCCACCAGTTAAATGAATATTAATTCGAAACCCTGACACCTATCGGCTTCCGTAAGTCCCTTTTTTATGTTGTGGTCAAAATTTTCACAGGAACTTAATTCACAAAATTCATCTACCTCCTTTGATATATACATGTATATATATGTATTATATACCACATGTATATATATGTATTATATACCACATGTATATGTATGTATTATATACCACATGTATATATATGTATTATATACCACATGTATATATATGTATTATATACCACATGTATATATATGTATTATATATCACATGTATTTATTGCATTTTACTTGGTGATGATCCTGAAGATGTACCTACAGAGGATCTCGACATGTTCATTCTTATACGTGTAGTAGTCTTACATCTATTCACTTTTATTTTATGCAATAAAGAGAAAAAGAAATTTCTAAGTGTAAGTGTTTTGTTTTAATATGAGGTTTGTTGCATGAAGAATTGAAAATGAATACAACAGAAACTGATGATATTTTCAGCTTTGATGTAAAGGGACTTTTATTTTCTTTAGAGTTGGACTTTTGCTTTGTTAAAAATAACATGAAAGAGTTAATTTCTAATCAGTAGTAATACCTTTTCAAAGCCATTGATATTTTAAATTTCTAATAAGACTGCTGATTTGTATAAAATGATGAAAAGAATGTTCGGGGCCAAGGTATTGTCATTGTAGGGTATACTCGCATTTGTCAGGGTGAACAGTTGCTGTGGTGATATAAAAATGGATTATTCCTATGAAACTTACTATCCAAAGAAAAATGTGCAATGACTCCCTGTGAATCGTTTAAAAGATATTCAAGCGGGACAGAAATAAAATGTTCATACACAGAGGGCGATTTAAATCCACACACTGAATGGCACATGGGAATAAATTTTGCATGTATATTACAATCTCAATCTTTTCATAAAGTACTATTTCTTACAAAAACTAGAGGAAATACCTCTTGATGTGGCAATTAAACTCTTCTTCTGAGTAGATGCAAAGTATGAGAATTGATTTTGTAAATGTACCTATTATATAGAGATATTTTCTAAATGCCTATTGAGAAATGAAATTATTTTGGTCTGTGAATTTTCTTTATACTTTTTTAATTTAAATCCCAGTGTATTATATGGACTCTACAATACTTCAAACTGCATAGAAATTGATGGTACAATGATCAAGTCATGTGACTTTGACTGTGATGGATTTTGTATTGAGAATTTTGATTAAATTATTCCTCCATTATGATTTGTTTTTGCTGTATGAAATGGTAAATGGGTCAGGGAAATGGAACTTTCATGTACACGTTTATCTAGTTCATAAAGGATGACTATTATTATCTAGTATGGCAGATATCTAATGGTCACAAATACATACCTGCTTACAAGACACACTTGTTCTTAAATTGTAAATTAATGTTGAATTCGAAAAAAGTCAATAAACTTATTGATGGATGATGTAAAATCATTGACAAAAAAAGAATTATTTAATTCATTCGAATATATCCTGTACGTGTATGCACTTCATTCAGTGTGGTGTTTTAAATTTACAGGGATCTGGGAGATAAATTATTCGATAAATCAGAATCATAAAATTTTAAATATTCTTTAGAATTGTAATCTCAGTGAGATTTCATTTTGTGCTTATACAAGATTATAATCAATAGAAATTTTCTATTTACCAAGTGAAAAGACACTTGACAAACATTTTATCAATTTGAACTGAACACATACATTTTATGCTGTATTATTGGAACACAGTAATTTTAGGATAAGCTAAACTTATGTACATAGGAAAACTAGTTCAAAGGAAAATATTGATCTTTATGTTGTTTTTGTTTGGATGGCATTTTTAATCCCTATATTGATTTATTTATTAAATATTGGTATTGATTTTCCAAGCATCGTACATGTATTAAAAAATGTGTTGGGTATGCAATCTATCTTTCAAGTTATAGTAACATCAAATGTATACACATAATATTATAGTTATCATATTCTTGTGTTATTATTTCAGTCTCCTTTGAGGGAAGTGTATTTTCTAATGATTATTTGTTTGATATTCGTAGTGAAGTTGAAGTGTGTTGTAGTAACATACATATGCTCCGAAGTGTATTTTTCTAATGATTATTTGAATAATGCAGAACATGTGTACTTTATATATCGTTATAATATTGAAAACAGTTGTTTATCAGCTGAGAAAATTTATTACATTTTATTTTGTATATCGTTATAATATTGAAAACAGTTGTTTATCAGCTGAGAAAATTTATTACATTTTATTTTGTATATCGTTATAATATTGAAAACAGTTGTTTATCAGCTGAGAAAATTTATTACATTTTATTTTGCAAGTCAGATCTGCTTGTGAACATGTAATAATTTTTTCATTTATTGTACATAATGGTGATATTTTGGGGGGAGGGGGTAATTAAGTGTATTATTTTTTCAGTGTTTTTTTAAAGGTTCAGGTGTATTTTTAATGGTTATTTGAATAGTTCAGAACATATATGTACTCTATATCATTATTTTTGAAACGGTGTTACTTTAGCTAAGGAAAATTATGTTTTATTCAGCAAGTAATCTGCATGTGAGTATACATGTATAATAATTTTTGGAAATTATTGTACATAGTGGTGATATTTTGGTTTTACAGACAGTGCAATGAGTGAACCTGACTACCATTACCGATCCACCAAGATGGCCGAGGACTCGAGCAGGATGAGTATGCGGACCCCGAGACTCAAGAGCAGCAAGGTGCACAGCGTGGATTCATACGTCCAGAACACTATCAGTTCACTGCCCCAGACCATGGACAAGATAGCACAGCTGAGGTCAGTTACTGGTCAGTTATCGGTCTTGTCTCAGGTAGAATGATCCCTCTGGCTTGAGTAGGCTAGATATGCTAACTACACAGTCATCGACGTGGTGGGATTTTTTAACTTTGTCCAGTATCTTCCTTCATTTTGTCTATTTAGGTGGAGACTAAACATTCTTTTGTATCACACAACATTTCTGTGATACTTCTTGAAGTATTCATCCAACATCTTGCATAGGCCTAAATTTTGCAGCCCTTCACCGGCAGTGGTGATGTCTCCGTATGAGTGAAAGATTCTCAAGTGGGGCGTTAAACAATATGCAATCAATCAATCTCCTGCTTACTTCCTCACTGATCTGCTCATCCTTCCTCTCTGTAACAAGTCCTCACTTTCTACTTCATCTTCATTTCTTACTCGATCTTCCCATTTTATCTTCATTATCCTTCTTCAGCAGTTTGTTCTGGAATATCTCCATCACTTTATTATCTCCTTTGTTCATTTTCCATGTTTCTCTTCCATATAAAAATACTGGTAGTACCAGGTACATACATGTATAGCTCTACAGATGATGCAGAACATGTGGACTGATTATTTACGGTGTACACATGTATTCATTAGTACAATAGTGTATGTGTGTACTGTGTCTGTACAGATGACAGAACATGAGGACTGATTATTTACAGTGTACACATGTATTCATTAGTACAATAGTGTATGTATGTACTGTGTCTGTACAGATGACAGAACATGTGGACTGATTATTTACGGTGTACACATGTATTCATTAGTACAATAGTGTATGTATGTACTGTGTCTGTACAGATGACAGAACATGTGGACTGATTATTTACGGTGTACACATGTATTCATTAGTACAATAGTGTATGTGTGTACTGTGTCTGTACAGGTGATACGGAACATGAGGACTGATTATTTACGGTGTACACATGTATTCATTAGTACAATAGTGTATGTATGTACTGTGTCTGTACAGGTGGCAGAACATGTGGACTGATTATTTACGGTGTACACATGTATTCATTAGTACAATAGTGTATGTGTGTACTGTGTCTGTACAGGTGGCAGAACATGTGGACTGATTATTTACGGTGTACACATGTATTCATTAGTACAATAGTGTATGTGTGTACTGTGTCTGTACAGGTGATACAGAACATTTGGACTGATTGTTGACTTATCTTTCTTTCAGACAACAGGTAGAGCAGCATTATGTGTCCTATGAGAAGCCTTACCGTGGGGAGATGGGGATCCAAACCTACCACCCTCATCAAATGAAGGACTACTTCATGGTATGCATCACAATATGCTTTCCTTTGACCAGATAAATGTTAAGCAATTTGTTTTTAAATGGAAATTCAAGATATAACTCTGCTACCCATATTGAATACCAGTAATTTTACATCTTCAGATGTATTTTATATAATACAAGAGTATGTATAACAAACTGCAAAATATGAACTGGCAATGCTATTGAGGGATTGATGTTATGGTGAGTGATTTCCGCTCCATTGATTACTAGGTGAGGGGTATTGTGGATGACGTAGTCAATGATTTCCTAGATACCTTCTTCCCAGAGGCCATCCCAATGGTGGAAAAAGAGGCATACTTGTGTGTATTACATTTTTGTTTATTTTCAACGCTCTCATCCTGTGTTAAGTACATTGCTTTTATGATCGATATTGTGTACAAGAAAAAAAGAGTTGTCATTTTGTTTGTGTGTGCAGTGCCACTATAGAGCAGAGACAGAGAGAACGACAGCAGAGGCGTGAGACTGTCTCCGAGAGGAAGGCTGTACAGCTAGTGATGGAGAACATCATCCTGGATGTAAGTCTCCTATCTCTTTAACTTTTCTTGTCTCCTAGAGTGGCAGGAGTGTGAAGACAGGAAATCCTGTCCATCCATTGGTCCATATTTCTGGCCTTTTGATTGGTCCATTTTTCTATCAGTTCATCCTTTTGTTATATTGTCACAAGCATTTCCGCTTCTGTCATTATAACTGGAAATACTTCTATTTAAGGACATGTGAAACCAACAGAAAGTATAGGTGGGTATACCTTATCTTGGGTCTCATTTATAGTTTGCAAATACATGGACAAACATATTTTGGAATTTCGAGAAAATTATTTGTATAGACCTTTTCAAATTTTCAAATCAAAGGTTTTATGATTGTTGCATTATTATTCTGTTCTGTTATATTTTGATACTGTTTTTAAAATTGATTATTTTCATATTATTTTTTTTTGTACTGCTTTTATTTATTTATTATTTTTTTTATTATTTTTTTTTTTACAGTTTATTCATTTGATTTTATGTTAATAGCTGTAGATGATAAGAAAACATGTTTGTATTTCTAGTGTCCTTGATGCATCATTTTTGGCCTGTTTGTATATCCCATGTGACAGAACCTTTTGACTGATTTCAAATAGAACTTATGCCCTTCACTAAAAGGACTGAATGGGATCATAATTCTTAGAATTGTATAATCATTTGATAAATAATTTAATTGATTTAGATGCTTGATACTCTTAGTGTTTCTATATGTTGCAAGGTCTTTTAACAGTGTGTAAAGAAACCAGAAGCTGTGGTATTTAAGCAGATTACTTTCATAAAGATGATGCATGTTCACAAAACTTTGATTTCATTGGATGAAGTGACAAGATTTCTTGATTTCATTGGATGAAGTGACAAGATTTCTTGATTTCATTGGATGACGTGACAGGATTTCTTGATTTCATTGGATGACGTGACAAGATTTCTTGATTTTCTAGGTGACAGGGGATATGAGTTTGGACGTGGCCCTAGAAGACAAGCACGCTGAGGGAACCATACAAAACATGGTGGACATGATTATCATGAACAGAGCTGAGGTTCGTTGAATATGAATCCCAAGGTTTTTATCAAAGAAACGGGAAACTACCTTTGCACTAAATGATTTTCTTATTGACAAGCTGAATTTTAACTGTGCCACAGCATTCTCAGCTGTTTTAATTCCTTTATTCTATAACCACAGCATTGTATTGATTACCACAAACTTTGTTTTCCTGTATAATATAACTTCACAGAAAGTTCTTAATTCTTTAGTTTTTAGGTCACCTGAGTGCTTAGTGTATTGATATTGTTCTGTGTCATTCATCTTCCTTTAGCAATTGAACATTTTAAACTTTTTTTTGATAACCACCATTCCAATTCTTTTAAAATTTGGTATGAAGCATCTTTTGGATAAGGGGACATAAATTGTAAATTTAAGGATTCCTGCATTCCTTGGGCCTTAGGGGAAGGGCAAAAATTGGCAAATTTTTAAAGATCTTTTTCTCTACAACCACACATATGTAAGAACAATTCAATGCATAGTCATGCAGAGCAGGAATTAAGGCCTCTACCAAAATTGTAAATTTCATGATCCCCAGGTCAGAAATTTTGACATAGTACAGATTCAAGTTTGTAAAAACCATGCCCCTCCCCCAGAAAATCTTTAAATATGAGTCAAGGTGACTCAGGTGAGCAATGTGGCCCATGAACCTCTTGTTTAATTTTACTGATACTGTATAAAAACTGAATGCATATTTAGGAAAAGCAGAAAAGGATGTACCAAAATTGTGAATTTTGCAACCACAGAGTTTTGACTCAAGGGCAGGTCCAAAATAGTCATATATGTTAGTGTTGTTATATATTATATTATCTATATAGTCTTTCATCAGTATGGATACTTTCAGGGGCATATGTGTTTTAAAAACACATCTTGTTTTCGCTGCTGTTGAATATTAGAATTTAGCTTAGATATGCAGAACAGGAATAACTAATACTCAGGTGACCAATAAGGCCTATGGGCCTCTTGTTTATTAAAAAAAAAACCTTCAGCTACAAAACATAGTCCTAACCAAACCTTTTCTGAATTTGACTTTTAAAAAAATCAACTGGATGGGGTTAATTAGCAAATATAAAATGTATCTGGGCCAATATAATGAATATTGAACTAGTACCTACAATTTTAGCATATTACATATTACATGGTTGTGCTCAAAAGCTAAGCAGCTAAATTCCTTAACTTTGTACTTGATATAGGAGGAGTATGCATACCATTCTTGTTAGCCACTCAGCGATCTTACAACTCACACTAATTATGATATTCTTTTCAGGCTGTTGCCATGCAGAATGAAGAGGGACGTCTCTCCCATGATAAAGCTTACAATGTGGTTACAAAGCAGTATTATACAAGTCAAGACACGAGGAATGCTAGGTAACATTCATACAAAATGGTTTTGATTTTAAGATATAAAATGACATAAATGTTGCTTCAAATGATAATTCATTCAAGATTAAGGACCTCGAAAAACTGCAGATTAAATGAGATTGAATAAAGCATTGCCTAGAAATGTTGGATATTCAATTACTCTTATCTCCATAAAGGCCGGTATGGTGTATCTATTGGATTTTTCACATTTTTTCTTCTACAAACAGGCGTCCAGACTTGTTCTACCATACAACAAACTTGTCCCTGAAGCCGGAGGCAGACCCTCAAAGGAGAGTTAAGATACCCCCAGGGTTTGTTCCGCCTCCTACCACAGACAAGGATAAGAAGGTGCCGCCCTCCAAGAAAGACAAGAAGGGCAAAAAGGACAAAAGACCCCCCACTGAACCTCCCCCCTCACAGCCAGTGTCTGTCAGGTAAATATCAGGTCTTCATTAATGCTCCCTTCACAGCCAATCTACACTGGGAAATAATGCCCACCCACCCCCCCCCCCCCCCCCCCCCCCACCCCCCACCCCAGTTAGTGTCTGCCAGGGTATTGGGAAATAATGTTCCCCTCACAGCCAGTGTCTGTCAAGAGACTGGGAAATAATGCTCCCCCCAGTTAGTGTCTGTCCTGGTATTGGAAAATAATGCTCCCTCACAGCCAGTGTCTGTCCGGGTATTAGGAAATTCTGGTTATCAGACTTGCTAGATTTTTAATCAAAACACTCTTAATTTAGCTAGCATTCTTATTTTAAGGAATTCTTTAAAAGAATACCAGAACTATCCATTGGGTATTTTACCTGTGATATTTCACTACATACATGTATACGAAATTGACCAGATCTCTTGCTCTTTCTGATATTCGAGAATTATCTCACCATTCTGCCTCGAAAATACGCACTAATTTTATGTAAATTTAGATGTAATAATTTTAAACTACCCATTGAGTATGGAAGATGGAATAATATTCCTAGAAGTCAACGTTTCTGTTATATATGTAATCAAGACAAAGTAGGAGATGAATATCATTACATTTTTGAGTGTACACAGCATAATTTAACCAATGCCAGAAAAGCTTTATTGAACAAAGAATCCAAATATTATAAAATTCCACAAACTATTTACATCATCAAATCTTGCACTACTGAAAAGTTTATGTAAATTTCTATTTGTTGTAAAGGAAAATATGGACCATACGTAGCTTTAATAATTTCATTATGATATAACCTGGTCTCGTGGTAATGTTCATTTGTTGAATCAATGTTTCTCCACTTTATACATAGTAATATAAAAATATGTATTCCTGTACATGTTGTATATGCAGTATTCTGTATTTTCCAACCTCCTCTCTGTAATGTATGACTGTACATTTATGAGAATAAAGCATTGATTGATTACAATTTACTCATCTGTGAACACCACAGTGTGGATTATTCTGTCTCCACTCACATGTGCATGATATTTCCTATCAGTTTACATGCCCTGTTCTGCCTTTAATTCATCGTAAGTAGTGTCATTCACTTTATCCCGTGTAAGATATACACCGTACACTCACTAGTACACTTGTGCCTGTACCCAGAAAATGCACAGACGACTAATGAATTATGTTGACTCAGAGGTGTGATGAATTTGTGCTGCTTCTTTTAAGGGTTCCTCCCCCAGAAGAGATTGTGGTTGCTCTGTAAGTTACTGCAAACTAAATACTTATTGTATTTTATACTGACTGGTTTCCAGGGTAACCTTTTAACACATTTAGATGCTGGTAACTTTAGTTATGTAATGCCATTTTGAGAACATGAATTCAATAATGACTATATTTGCTGAATTTTGTATGCAGCATGGTGTTTGATAACTTTGGTTTGTTGAATGGCTTCATTTTACTGCATGGAGAACCACTAAACCTGTGAGAAATAGTTTTGGATAACAGTTTTAATCAAATGCAATTACATGAACGTAATTACCCAGCAGAGGAGCAGAATTCATTAATATGGTATATTCAGTTATTTTGTGATCTGCTATATTTATTTTAATTCTATAAACTAAGGATAAGCTGTATTTTAACCATATTCATCATAAAACAGAATTTGTTAAAAAAAAGGAAGAAATATTTAGAATAGAAACACAAACCAGATAAAAATATAACAGAGATTAGCAACTTCCTAAGTCTCGTATTATCCCAGGGTACTTCAGTAAGAATGCAGACTTAAATTACCATCTTAATAATCAATTATCAAGTTCAAACCTTCCTAATCTTATCACTAAAACATTTAAGATGTGATATTTCATAAGATATGTCTCTCTTCACAGTAAAATGAATGTGAAGTTTCAAAAGGTAACACACAACCCAAACTTGTCCAGATCAATGAGATTTTAGGCAATATGTTTACGATTTGCCTATATTTTTGCTAATAGTATATTTATTAATCATCAAATCATTTCAAAACTTTTAAAAGTTCCAATTTCAAGTTATAACAGGAATGAAATAAATCAATTTATCAAACCAATGTCTAGAAATTGAGAATTTATAGGTGGGACTGTCACATATTTTGAGTGGTAAACATGCGACTGAAGGAGTTGCTTATCTCTGTTATGTATGTTTCTGCACAAACATGTGATGCAGAGACAGTAGAAATTGTTTCATGCCTACTCGGGAAACAGTCAAAACTATTGTCCCGAGGTAGTGGCGAAAACCTGGGAAACTGTTGTCAGAGGCTGTAGGCTGAGGACAACAGTTTACCGCATCTTTGCCACTACCGAGGGACAATAGTTTTGACTGTTTCCCTAGTAGGCAGGAAATAATTGTTTTATTACCTAATCTGCTAATCGGGCAATAGTTTCTGGCGTGACCAGGAAACAGTTCGTCATGTGACCGGGAAACAGTTCGTCACATGATAGGGTAAAAGTAGGTCACGTGATGAACTGTTTCACCCCGCTCATTTTGTGTACCTTTCTTTTCTGATTAAAGTTGGAAAACAGAAAAAGAAATATGTAATATCAATTTATATAGTAGATTAGGTAATAATAGAAATTTATTTGTAGAGACACTTTGTAAATCACAAAATCTTTCATGTTAAGTTTGCACTTCTATTCATAGAACTATAGTGATCTTGTTCCTTTGAGAACAATTATAAAGGGAAGGAAGGTTCTTTTGGATGGGTCTTGACACGTACTAAAAATGTCACGGAAATTAAAGGCAAATTTTGCCATACAATCAAATTGTTAGTAGGATTTCTTGATACAAACAGTTGATTATGTGCATATTCTCTATTTCATACACAGTGGGAGAAGGTGACAGGTAATAAAGTAGACAACACTGATTTTTTTATTTATTTTTATGTAGCAGCATTTTTGGGGTAGCAAATTACATTTTTGAATTCCTACACCTGTGTATACCATATATTGCAGCAGACAAGATCTTAGAGCATTGCTGGTTTGGGGGATTTGCTTCTAAATATGCCATTTGTTTTTGTTTGCTTAATCCAGATTGTTTATATGAAGACAGTGCTTTCAGTGTGTTTTGTCCCATTTGATTTCTCATGGATGTAGTAGAGCTACACCTTTGTTTTAAAGCTAAAACACCAGTTCATCTAAGACCGGTACAACTTATTTAGCAAGCTTTATTAACCCCATTGATTATTACCATTAATTCTACAGTTTATTAGCCTTCCAGCTCTAGATGTTTTATAATGATATGTACAGTGTAGTTTTAGAAGATTTTTTTTTTGATCGAAAGACTTTTATTTCAAATTTTAGCTCACATGTCGTAAAGAAAAGAACCTGCAAATCACTCTCTATTTGCTAGAACTTAACTTTGCGTGAGTTTATGAGAAGACCTTCAAGCAAAAATAAGGTTGTCATGAATAATTTTGTTTATATTTAAGTAATGAACAAATTGAAATGATGTAATTGTGATAAATCTTAAAGGCAAGGTTGCGTAAGTAAAAATCTCCTGAAATTGAAGTGATTTACAGTATGTAGATTTCTTAACACTTTATAACTGTAGTAACCGCTTTTCTTTTTTTATGTAGATACAGTAAAAAGTGGTTACAACAAATATGCTTACTATGAATTCATGCTTACAGCAAAGTGATTTTCATTCCTCGAAATTTTAAAACATACATGTATTATGAACTCATTGGATATAACAAAATAGGAGGGGGCATTCCAAGTTTTAAGAACTTGTGCCCAGTCCTTTTGTCTTTAATATCTTGACAATAAGATATGTTCAGTTTAAAAAAAAAATAATGAATTACATCTATAGTGAATCAAAATTGTTCATCCCCAGCACTTTGCTATAAGCATGTTTTACTGTATATATAGTTAATGATGACAATTATTTCTTTGATGCTAATTGACTGTCTGTTTGTCAGTGAGCGAGAGGACCCCGACACCATAGTATTAGAATACCATCCCATCAGCCCTGTGGACATACGGAAGTATGATCCACTCCCCACGGATATTCCTGAAGTCAAAATAGTGAAGGAGAAGTACAATTCTTATTCCAAAAAGGAAGTTCAGTACTGGAGGGTAAGCACTGTGGAAGTAAACCTTAGGATTTGATTAAGCATCCTTAAGATGTTGATTTACCACAAGTACATGTATTTATTATATACCTATTAGTGTTTCGTGTTTTGATACTGTTGATTTCACAGAGTGTGATCCGATTTTCCGGATCACCACACTGTGGTGATCATCAGATCAAACTCGACACTTCGTGTCTTGTCTCGTTTGATCTGATGATCCGTGCCTGTCAACTCAACATGATCGGATTCTTCTGTACTTACTTACTGTAGTAATAATACATATGTATATTACCACCAAGTCAAAGAATCTGTGATATAGGTATTATTTACTAACATGATAAAAAGATGAAGGTATATTGACATGTGTTTTAGGTATAGATTGTTAATATGTTATTTAATCGTACATATGAGCAAACCAGTTTACAATTTCTCAGGAGAAAAGTCTGAATATATCTTACAATTGGCTTTACTGCAGGTGCAATTTTTGTGTTGTTTGTATTATAAGAAATTTTCATGATTAAATTTTTTTCTGGGTTTGGTACAGGATATCTATATATAACGAGCTACAGAAAATGCCCTGATGCTATATTTACTGGGTTTTTGTTTTCATAATACATAGAACATGTACAGTAAAACATGGTTACCATGAACCTCCAGAGCAAGCAAAAAACAGTTCATTATAAACAAACTTCATTATACAATAAAACACGGTTACAATGAACTTCCAGGGCGATCAAAAAACAGTACATTATAACCAAACTTCATTATACAGTAAAACATGGTTACAATGAACCTTCAGGGCTAGCAAAAAAGCAGTTCATTATAACCAAACTTCATTATACAGTAAAACATGGTTACAATGAACCTTCAGGGCTAGCAAAAAAGCAGTTCATTATAACCAAACTTCATTATACAGTAAAACACTGTTACAATGAACCTTCAGGGCCAGCAAAAAAAACAGTTGATTATAACCAAACTTCATTATACAGTCAACTCTCGATAAACCGCCACCTTTTGTTCTTATGAAATTATGGCATTATAACGAATTTGGCGATGAATTGAATTACTGCCATCTTGAAGAAATATAGTTATCGTTCTTGTATATGTAAGAGTTATCTTTCCTCTATTTACAATACTTATGCATAGTTATTTCGGATTTCAAACATTTCGGTTGAGCATCACTGAAGAGACATTATTTGTCGAAATGCGCATCTGGTGCATCAAAATTGGTACCGTATAAGTTTTACATTATGTAAGTGAGCGATCGGGTAACATTCGGTAAACAATCCTGTCTCGTCTATGTTATAAATATCTTTCAAATCATAATTTTTCAATACTTCTATTGCCTCTTTTCGGCCATCAGTAATCAAACTCACATCAATTCCGGCACTTTCACCGCTTATAATTCTGGAAGAAATTCCATGACGTTGTTTGAAACGAGTTAGCCACCCTTCAGAATATTTGAAATTGGATATTCCTAGCTCTGCACCATACTGTTTTCCCTTTTCAATTATCATATCCTCGGTAACAGGAATGGTTTTTTTTTTTGGTCCTGACTTGCGTAAACCACATAAATAACGCCTTTTCTAAGTCAGTATTGAGTGCACTGCAGTGCCGTTTCCTGGCAGGCGAGCCTTTAGAGATTGGGTCAGGGTTGACAAGAATTGCATCCTTTGCTGCTAAGATGTCGCCTCTTTCGTGGCGAAGCCATAGCTAAATTGAAATGTGTTTCTATGATGTATAAACAACTTGATTACAGTTCATCTCGAGTTATTTATTCAATACAGCAATTACTGGGATCCTTCTGTCCAGGTGTACGCTGGAGATCGATAATGACCAATTTACTGCTTCACTGACCCCGTGAACCCATGGCGGTTTATCGAGATAATTAACACGTTGAAATGGACTTTTGTAATGAAAACACTGTGGCAAATGGCGATAGCGAATTTGGCGTTTTAACGAGAGTTTTAAGTAACAGGAAAAATGTTCCTAGAAAAATGCGGCGTTATAACGAAAATGGCGATGAATTGAGTGGCGATAATTCGAGAGTTACCTGTACAGTAAAACACTGTTACAATGAACCTTCAGGGCTAGCAAAAAAAAACAGTTGATTATAACCAAACTTCATTATACAGTAAAACACTGTTACAATGAACCTTCAGGGCTAGCAAAAAAAACAGTTCATTATAACCAAACTTCATTATACAGTAAAACACGGTTACAATGAACCTTCAGGGGCAGCAAAAAAAAACAGTTCATTATAACCAAACTTCATTATACAGTATTACACGGTTACAATGAACCTCCAGGGCAAGCAAAAAACAGTTCATTATAAACAAACTTGATCATATCCAACAAAATTTTCATTATTTTCCTCTCATAGGGGAATAAATGTCACTCCGCAATAAGAGTGACTTTGTTAAAAGCATATTTGTTATAAACATGTTTTACTGTATTGCGAAATCATTGGTTCAAATTTTTTTAGTCTTTTGAAGAGCTGTCATTGATAGTGGTAATTCACCTCCTTATGTTCATGGAGGGTTTGAATTCCTGAGCATGCTCATACCATGAAAACAAAGGAAAAGAGACCCCACCCACCCCCCCCCCCAGGAAAATTATTGATTTCATGATATCTAGTAACCATGGCATTGCACATCATACAATATTTGTTCTTCTTCAGAAAATAGTTCCTTACATATCAGAACTAAAAATGCCCAAACGAGTCAAAGGTGTCAGTGTAGTCTCATGTTCCCCCAACAGTAAATATGTGGCATTTGGAACCGTTAAAGGTAGGTTTACAGTACATATGTGGCATTTGGAACTGTTAAAGGTAGGTTTACAGAAAATTTGTGGCATTTGGAACTGTCAGAGGTAAGTTTACAGTAAATATATGTTATTTAGAACTGTTAAAGGTCAGTTTAAGTAAAGATGTGGGATTTGGACCTGTTAAAGGTAAGTTTATTGTACAATAAATACATGGCATTTGGACCTGTTAAAGGTAAGTTTGCTGTGCAGTAAATATGTGGCATTTGGACCCGTTAAGGGTAAGATTATTCTACAAAAAATATGTGACATTTGGAACTGTAAAGTTTATTGTGCAATAAATATGTAGCATTTGGTACAATAAATAGATGGCATACACATCAAAATTTAATAAATTTAGTTTTGACATTGTTTTAGGTGATGCTATGATATATGACACATCATATGATCCTTGGCGACTCATCAAGGTCGTCATCAATGAGAATAGTGGAGATGACCCCGTTATTGACGTTTCCTGGACGTTGGACTGCCAGAGGTTAATCACCATTACTCACACTGTACGTAATATGTGAATGAATTGTTCACTGTGTGGTGTAATTCAAACTCACACTGTATGTAATATGTGAATGAATTGTTCACTGTGTGGTGTAATTCAAACTCACACTGTACGTAATATGTGAATCAATTGTTCACTGTGTGGTGTAATTCAAACTCACACTGTACGTAATATGTGAATGAATTGTTCACTGTGTGGTGTAATTCAAACTCACACTGTACGTAATATGTGAATGAATTGTTCACTGTGTGGTGTAATTCAAACTCACTGTATGTAATATGTGAATGAATTGTTCACTGTGTGGTGTAATTCAAAAAATACATTTCATTTTTATGTGATCATCTTAGACAGGTCATATTATGGTTTAAGGGTCAGGTAAAAACACTACTTGCAAAATGAGGATCATCAAACTTGGTACACCTTCCCTATGATTAGAAGAAGTCTTTTTTTAAAAATATCACGGTCAAATTTACATAGATACTCTGAGTGATTTATTTAGAAAATTTACATAGATACGTCTGAAGGCACAAAACAAGATAGAAACAGTACTGGTAAGGCTAAGAAAATGAAACGTAATACACATATTCAAACATCATAGATGTGTATCTTTCCCTGTCTACATGTCTGTCTGTCTGTCTGTCTGTTAGCACCTTTTGGGTCAGATTAAAATGGTACTCATAAGGCTAGTACCTCTTTCCTACCACACCTTCTGTGGAACCCCTACACTGCCACACTGTTTGTGGAACCTCTTTCCTGCACACTGTTTGTGGAACCTCTTTCCTGCCACACTGTGATACCTCTTCCCTGCCACACTGTTTGTGATACCTCTTTCTTGCCACACTGTGGAACTTCTTCCCTGTCACACTGTTTGTGATACCTCTTTCCTGCCACACTGTGGAACTTCTTCCCTGTCACACTGTTTGTGATACCTCTTTCCTACCACACTGTTTATGGTACCTCTTTCCTGCCACACTGTTTGTGGAACCTCTTTCCTGCCACACTGTTTATGGTACCTCTTCCCTGTCACACTGTTTGTGGAACCTCTTTCCTGCCACACTGTGATACCTCTTTCCTGCCACACTGTGATACCTCTTTCCTGCCACACTGTTTGTGGAACCTCTTTCCTGCCACACTGTTTGTGGTACCTCTTTCCTGCCACCCTGTGATACCTCTTTCCTACCACACTGTTTGTGATACCTCTTTCCTGCCACACTGTTTGTGGAACCTCTTTCCTGCCACAATGTGATACCTCTTTCCTGCCACACTGTGGAACCTCTTTCCTGCCACACTGTTTGTGATACCTCTTTCCTGCCACACTGTGGAACTTCTTCCCTGTCACACTGTCTGTGGTACCTCTTCCCTGTCACACTGTTTGTGATACCTCTTTCCTGCCACACTGTTTGTGGAACCTCTTTCCTGCCACAATGTGATACCTCTTTCCTGCCACACTGTGGAACCTCTTTCCTGCCACACTGTTTATGGTACCTCTTCCCTGTCACACTGTTTGTGGAACCTCTTTCCTGCCACCCTGTCTGTGGAACCTCTTTCCTGCCACACTGTGATACCTCTTTCCTGCCACACTGTTTGTGGAACCTCTTTCCTGCCACACTGTTTGTGGAACCTCTTTCCTGCCACACTGTTTATGGTACCTCTTCCCTGCCACACTGTTTGTGGAACCTCTTTCCTGCCACCCTGTCTGTGGAACCTTTTTCCTGCCACACTGTGATACCTCTTTCCTGCCACACTGTTTGTGGAACCTCTTTCCTGCCACACTGTTTGTGGAACCTCTTTCCTGCCACACTGTTTATGGTACCTCTTCCCTGCCACACTGTTTGTGGAACCTCTTTCCTGCCACCCTGTCTGTGGAACCTTTTTCCTGCCACACTGTGATACCTCTTTCCTGCCACACTGTTTGTGGTACCTCTCTCCTGTCACACAGTTTGTGATACCTCTTCCTAGCTTACCATGACACAGTCAGGGAAAACTTATGCTGATGTTGGTGTTTGTGTCTTACAAGGTTTAGGGGTAAAAAAAAAGAAGAAAGATTGAAATATTGACGTGTCCAAACTGCCTCAGATGCATCAAGTCGGTCATACAGCCAGATTTGTTTTCGTTGGTATGTGTGTGAAACTTAATGATTGATTTTGCATGGTTATTATACCCCCTGAACGAAGTTCTGGGGGGTATATAGGAATCACTCTGTCTGTCCGTCCGTCTGTCTGTCTGTCTGTGCAGATTCGTGTCCGGGCCATAACTTCTTTGTTCTTTGACTTAGGCATACCATATTTGGCACACAGGTAGATCACCATGAGACGATGTGTCAAGTACCTTCATGACCTCTATATGACCTTGACCCTTGACCTCAAGGTCAAAATTAAAGGGTTTTTTTTACAATGGATTCGTGTCCGGGCCATAACTTCTTTGTTCTTTGACATAGGCATACCATATTTGACACATGAGTGTATCACCATGAGACGATGTGTCATGTACCTTCATGACCTCCATATGACCTTGACCCTTGACCTCAAGGTCAAAATTAAAGGTTTTTTACAATGGATTCGTGTCCGGGTCATAACTTCTTTGTTCTTTGACATAGGCATACCATATTTGACACATGAGTGTATCACCAGGAGATGATGTGTCATGTACCTTCATGACCTCCATATGACCTTGAACTCAAGGTCAAAATTAAAGGTTTTTACAATGGATTCATGTCCGGGCCATGACTTCTTTGTTCTTTGACATAGGCATATCATATTTGACACATGAGTGTATCACCATGAGACGATGTGTCGAGTACCTTCATGACCTGTATATGACCTTGAACTTTGACCTCAAGGTCAAAATTGATTATAGGGTTTTGACATAGTCATACCATAAGACATGGGTGTATCACCATGAGACTATGTGTCATGTACATTCATGACCTCTTTATGGCCTTGACCTTTGATTTCAAGGTCAAAATTATAGGTTTATGCCATGGATTGTGTTTGGACTATATCTTCCATTTTCTTCTACAAATGCATACCATATTTTTACACTCAGGAAAGAGGTAATTTATACCTATTAACAACACAGTTTGGGAGATTGGGGTAAGCGGGGGGTATTCTTAGTGAGCATTGCTCACAGTACATCTTGTTTACTGCAGGGAAGTTTGTTTGTGTACTCCATTCTGGGTGGAGTGAAGAAATCCAACACCAGCAAGATGGGGTTAGGAGCAGATGACACTGGTGTGTTTCCTCAACAGATGGGCCTGGTGCTAGACATGGACTCTGCTATGAAAGACTTCACATTCCAAGAAGGTAGAGTTATTAGGCTAGTCTTCTGTAAAACAGGTTATCCACACTTGAATGTCTGATAATACTATAACAATATTTTCTCCAGCATGTGCTTAGCGAACATTTCCAGACTTCTTATATGTATTTGAATTGATGTTTCTCATTGACGTCAGTCTTACTGAAGTCAAAGCCTTTGTCCTCTAGTTAAGTCTTACTGAAGTCAAAGCCTTTGTCCTCTAGTTAAGTCTTACTGAAGTCAAAGCCTTTGTCCTCTAGTTAAGTCTTACTGAAGTCAAAGCCTTTGTCCTCTAGTTAAGTCTTACTGAAGTCAAAGCCTTTGTCCTCTAGTTAAGTCTTACTGAAGTCAAAGCCTTTGTCCTCTAGTTAAGTCTTACTCAAAGGATTCACATAATGAATGTGATAGTTAAGATAGAGTAGTGTCTATGTTGTTTTAAAAAATGTTTGCCTACTGCTCTCTGTGATAATGTAATATTGTTTTAAACATGACATCATAAACATCACGGGCCACATCGCTCACCTGAGTCACCTTGGCTCATATTTAAAGATTTTTCCTATATATTCGCATGTAAAACTTTGATCCCTATTGTGGCCCCAACCTACTCCCAGGGGCCATGATTTTTTTCAAAATTGGAATTTGGACTATGTCAGGAAGCTTTCATGTGAATGTAAAGTTTTCTGGCCCAATGATTTTTCACAAGATATTTAATGATTTTCCCTATATATTTGTATGTAAAACTTTGATCCCCTATTGTTGCCCCATCTTACCCCTGGGGGGCCATGATTTTCATCAACTTGAATCTGCACTATGTCAGGAAGCATTTATGTAAATTCTAGCTTTTCTGGCCCAGTGGTTCTTGAGAAGAATAGTTTTAAAGATTTTTCCTATATATTTGTATGTAAAACTTTGATCCCCTATTGTGACCCCATCCAACCCCCGGGTGCCATGATTTTAACAAACTTAAATCTGCACTATGTCAGAAAGTTTCATGTAAATTTCAGCTTTTCTGACCCTGTGGTTCTTGAGAAGATTTTTAAATGACCCCACCGTATTTTTGCATTTTTGTGATTATCTCCCCTTTGAAAGGGATGTGGCCCTTCATTTGAATAAACTTGAAAGTCCTTCACCCAAGGATGCTTTTGGACAAGTTTTGTTGAAATTGGCCCAGTGGTTCTGGAGAAGAAGTCGAAAATGTAAAAAGTTCACAGACAGACAACGGACAACAGGCAATCAGAAAAGCTCACTTGAGCTTTCAGCTCAGGTGAACTAAAAAAAAGTATGAAAGAGAGCAGATACATGAATTAAGGTAGAAACTTAAGCAAGACTACAATCATGAGTGAAGATTTTTCTTTGCCATGATATTAATAAAACTGGAATATACATGTATACATGTATGTGGCAATTTTCCATTGTGTTTATGTGACTTGTTAGAAATTTATATGTTACAGGTCACTTGGCTGATGAAGGAGTTTTAACAGATGTTCATTTTCCGACTGTTTCTGCTTTCTTTCCATCATTCTCATTTCTGGGAGTCCAGGTAAAAAAAATTGACATATTTTCATGAACTTTAATGTCTACATTGGATACTTTGTTGGAAGCCATAGGTTTCTGTTGAATTGAAAAATAACAGGACATTTTTATTTATTTTTGTGTAGGACAGTTTCTGTGTTGGCTTAGAAAATGGAGACATCATTAAGTGTGACCTAGAGTTTGTACTGAATGCCCCAGGTGATGAAGATACGCATGAATATGTGGAATCTAAGAGAATCTACAACCCCATGCTGACAGTAAGATTATTTTTAGTCCCCTACCAGTTTGTCAAACCGAACAGTACTATATCTTACTTCTCTATCTGTCTCTCTGTCAGTCTGTCCAGACTTTTTTTCTGGTTGCGTGGATTCATTTGAAAATTTGCAGTGTAAGTTTCAGAATGGCGAACTACAGATCAAGTTCAAATTTTGTAACATTTGATGGACAAGTTTTAAAGAAATTGATTTTTGTATTTTTATTCATCGGGATTTTGTTCTGATGGAAATGTGGTAAAAGTAGGACTTCTGAATAGAGGCAGGCCAATAAATATTAACCGGTCCCTTAATATATTCTTAAAGAAACATAAAACTCCAAATAATGTAGAAATTAAAGAGGAAGACCCAAGCTCTAGCTCTGATTTAAAACTTTAGCTATAATAGAGAGGACTTTAGTTTTTTGGTTAATGAAATCTTTTTTATGAGGTCTCTTACTTAATTATTGAAAAGTTTAATTGACATTGATGGTACCTGTATGCAAGAAAATGGATTTTAAGTCTTTGTCTTCTACACACAGTACAGATATTCTGCTATAGACTGCACAATGCTGTCGCTGGGGGGATAATGTTTCACAAGTACATCTCATTTACTTTTAGGCAGCTTCCAAGACTTTAAACATAATTGGCCGAGGTGTGGAGGGTGAGCTCTTTAAACAGCACAAGACGAGGATCGTCCATGTTAGCTTCATTGACTATGTAAACGAGCTGGTGACTGTGGATGAGGAAGGCTACATCTTCATCTGGAAATATACAAGGTGAAGAATTGCTTATAGTGGTAATGTGTAAATTGTTAACTGGGTATTCATCAAAAAACACAGTTAACTGGTTATTCATCAAAAGGCTCAGTTAACTGTGTAGTCATCGAAAGGCCCGGTTATTCTTGTTTTCTGGTTTGTACAAATCTACGAAAAAAATCATCAATGAAGTTATGTTTGCCCATATCCAACGCTGTATTTTTCTTTAATAAATCCACAAAATTTGATGCCATCAAAAATTGATAAAACCACAACATTTGATGACATTTGATCAAGTGCTTGTTGTAAAGGGTTCTGCTTGCAAATTTTATGTTTCTTTGTATGAATTGTTTTAACAGTGGCTGTAGAAAAATAGTATGAGGAATTTTATATTCTCTCCTTTGAATATTCTATATTCCAGAGGCAGTGTTTCTGTTGTTTCACATGTGAATTAGGAAGATGTGTGTAGTCACAGAGTGTGTATGGTAGAAAAATAATAATATCTAAAAAGTGATAAAATTTCCTGGATTTCAGAGAGTGGAAAGCCAGTGTAGGATGGTTTAAGCCAGCTCGAAAATTCCGACTGTCCAAAACAAAAGATATGTACCAGCCAACAGAGAGCAAACCAAAGGTACGACATCAACACCCCGCCAATAGGCACAAGTCTTCTGACGACATCAACACCCGCCAATAGGCACAAATCTTCTGACGACATCAACACCCGACAATAGGCACAAATCTTCTGACGACATCAACACCCGCCAATAGGCACAAATCTTCTGACTACATCAACACCCGACAATAGGCACAAATCTTCTGACGACATCAACACCCGCCAATAGGCACAAATCTTCTGACGACATCAATACCCCGCCAATGGGCACAAGTCTTCTGACTACATCAATACCCCGCCAATAGGCACAAATCTTCTGACGACATCAACACCCGCCAATAGGCACAAATCTTCTGACGACATCAACACCCCGCCAATAGGCACAAATCTTCTGACGACATCAACACCCGCCAATAGGCACAAATCTTCTGATGACATCAACACCCTGCCAGTAGGCACAAATCTTCTGACAACATCAACACCCGCCAATAGGCACAAATCTTCTGATGACATCAACACCCGACAATAGGCACAAATCTTCTGATGACATCAACACCCCGCCAGTAGGCACAAATCTTCTGACGACATTAACACCCCGCCAATAGGCACAAATCTTCTGACGACATCAACACCCGCCAATAGGCACAAATCTTCTGACGACATCAACACCCGCCAATAGGCACAAATCTTCTGATGACATCAACACCCACCAATAGGCACAAATCTTCTGTTCAAGAATAGAAAGGAAAAAATTCAATACATGCAAATATTAGAGTGGTGAATTTAGTACCAGGGTATTTCATTTTGTGATTGCATGTGGTAATGGAGGATGTTTGTTCCATATATTTTACATGCACTGGTAACTTTGGTGTAAACACTCATAGCATAGGCTACATGTATGAGAGAAAAAATGATAATTCTACTCATTCTTTTATGGAATTTACACTTAGTATCATGCGACTTATTATCATTATGTGACAAGACAAGACCTTGTCATCAATACCTTGGAGAGATGATGAGAGCACGAGAGCAAACATTTTCAATTTAGTGATGTAATTTGGTACTGCAGTTAATTTACTGCTTTTAATCAATATCTTAAATTGCATGTGGTCTTGATATTTTCTGTTTTCAGGATAGAACATACAAGGTTTGCTTTCTCGTATATAGGTATCTCTCTCTAGTTATTCTGTAGAGATGTTCTTGGCTGAAATAAACCCAATATACACCCTTCAAAACATGCCACCATGAAAGTCAGTAATATTGAGGAGAACATTGGTTTTTGTTGGTGGGTGTTCTTTGTAGATATAGTACTGTACTCTTTACCGCCTGTGAGCTCTTCTGGTTGTGCATTGTCATTGTTGTAAACTTTAAAAGTTTAAACACTTTGATTTCTCCACAACCACACATTGCCATAAAGCATATAATTGGGTGAGGGGAATTCAAATTTATTCAAATGTCATGTCACAGTAGAGGTTTTTAAGTTTCATGCAACAGTATATAGAATGAATTGAAAAGAGTACAATTTTATCATATTAACATGCAAGCATCCTTGTGTGTAGTGCAGATTCAGATTTCTATATTTCCTGGTCCTTTGGGAAAGAGTGTGGTCACAAAAAGAGGTTTAACAGGTTTCATCTTTAATGTACAAATATGTCAGCCTTTATCTCGTGTAAGTTTTGTGACTCATGGACATCTTTTCTGTGGATGTATGGAGCCTTTGATTTCCTATGAAATTCTATATCAAATTTTAGACTTCTTTCTTTTGATAGAAATTTAAACTTATACCAGTAATAATAAATGTTTCCTGTTTGAGAAGTTACCCTTATGTACTACTATTCATTATATTGTAGTCAACGAACGTTTCCATACTGACAGCTATGGAGAGGTTATTTCTAGACTTTTTCTTCTTACCATTCCTACAAATATAAACCCTATATCTGACAGTCAGAAACACTCATTTCTGCAATGTTATTCGCTGCAGTCATAGTGATATATAAAGGTTAAATGTGTGTCTTCTAATGCAACCAAGCTTCATTTTAATTTTAAACATAATTGATGTTATTCACTGCAGTCATAGTGATATATTTTAAACATAATAATCTATAAATGTTATGATCTGTTTCTTTTAAGTTAATCTGACTTGGTTTTAAAAAAAACGGGAGTACTCCTAGAGATTGTTTCAGACATTTATTTCATGTGTTTCCATATTCAAGCAAACTATGTAATCTGATTTTGTTATGTTTCCAATAGCTTGTCTTTACTGACCAAACTGCGTCCATGCCAAACAAGAAACGTGCGAGAACCCGCCAGGAAATAGCGAATGAGAGACTGCAGAGTGAGTACAGTTTTCTTATGAGTCAGTCACCTGTCCATTGGGTGAGTGAGCATTTTCAAAAGCCCAATAGATGTTTTACAACTCATGCTTTTGCGTATCTTTTTGAAAAAATACCTTTAGTCCATCATGCTACTTTATGATTAAATTTTACTTACCCAATCCGAAATTTGGCCGCCTCAAATGGCGCACTAGTGTGAAGACTTTACATATATTGAATGTTACAGCTACATGCGTATGTTTTATACTGAAACTCTATATTGTGTACATGAAATTTAATGATTATTCTTTTGATTTTTAGACACAAATTTAATTCTTAACATGAATCTTGGTGACCCGTGGCATGTTGAAGTTCAAGGAGACAAATTGGTATGTTTGACCTTGTTACTTATTCCTATTGATGTATCAGTACAATGAGTTAAATGTGTTTTGTCACACTTCCTACCACAAAGTTGATGGGGGAGGGGGTATTCTGGAGTCACCATACCATCTTTATCCATCTGTAGATTTAAGTTTAAGAACAGCATTTTGAGTCTCTTCTCAGCTAACTTCCTCACATTACACATAGTGGGATGCATCCTCCAACTCGGGGTCCGAATGCTGCATCTGACCTAGATTTTGTGTTTTAGTGACTGGTTAATTACAACATTTTAGTCTGTTCTTATCTAATGACTAGATGAACACAAATGATACTTGTTCGTAAGACACATTGCACATCTCGGGATGGGGGTATATGTCCCACATTAACAACTCTGGTTTTAATAAGCATTTACAGAAAAACCCATAGGATTTCATGAATCTATTTATATATTAATAGTATATCCCCTTTTCTGGGTTTTTTTTTGGGGGGGGGGGGGGGGGATGTGACTGCAAATGTGTGGTTATATGGCACCATTTTTCATTTGGAAGTTGTCCTATTCTTTTTAATGTCTGGACTTTCAGACAGAAGTGTACGCCCCTAGAGGTGGGGTGAAGGACACAGGAGCAGTGTTCCACATCATCGTCAAACATCTTGCCACGGACCAACTGTCATCATATGCCACTCGAGTATACAAACCACTCAAGGTATGTACAATTAGTTATTGCAGAAAAATGCTCTATAGATGTTTCCTTACAAACATGCTATCAATTAGGTTACGGTTGTAGAATTGCAGTTTGGATTTTTTGGCTTACTATGATATAATATTGTCATTATACGCCATGCAAGAAGTTTTGGTGGGTCTAATGTTTTTGGCCCAGCAATCGGTCTGTCCATTTCCTGTCAGCAGAACTTATCTGAAACCGCTTGGCAGAATTTCATGAAACTTTGTAGTTAATAAGAACTTACTGTTAAAAGATGTGCTTATTTTGATTCAATTTTGTTTCTTGGAGTATGCCCCTTTTGAACTTAGCAGTTTGACCTCCATCAGTCCTGATCTTGTCAGCGCAACTCCTCTTAAAGTAGGGGTCTAGTAGCGTGACGTCATGTCCGGATCGAACTCCGGTATTGGTTCACGTACTATTATTATCAAACATATTTTTACATTTACCTGGATGTTTTTTAATTTAGTAAAATGAATACAATAACACTCAATCACTTATATTTCAGTAGAGTATGGCTCCAATCTTCTTTCCATTTTTTGTCATCTAAATTCACACATAAAACCAGAGGTACATATTTGTTTAATTGATATACAGGGGTATTACATGTTAAAATTATCTGTAAATTAAAAAAAATTCATGATATGCAATGATGCACTTGTGGAATTAAATAAAACAATTCTGCACTTGTTATATATTTGTTATCTTGTTATATATTTGTTATCTTCTATTATGTGAAAATCATCTTCAAAATGGCTATTTTGGCCAAAAAATGTAAATATAAATTGAGATGCTATGAAAATATTATGCTGAGAAAGGGCAGATTTTTAAAATGTATTTTAACAAGCATTCATATATGAACATAATATGTGAGTTTGAATGAAAAATCACAAGTCAAATTTTTAAAATATTCATATTAGTGGTGTTGCAGCGCCGTATTTTTTACTGCCGAGGGCCTGTATCGAGTTCAATTTTGTACCACCATTATTAAAAAACATGAAACTGTGTTAAAATTTCACTTTTAATTATTTAGTTAGACATATTTATTTCGTATTTGAGGAAAAAAATTGCAGCATCATACCTCAAACAAAATTTTATGGACATATTCTAGGACTTCTTCAATGAATTCTGATATTGCCGTTTGACAAATGGGGGTACACGTAATAAAAATACCATAATTTACTCATTATACTGACAACCCCCCATTTTTTTGTTTTTATCATAACCTCAAATGAACAATTTAAGTATTTAAACTCAAATTTTTGAGAAATCACAAGTAGGTCCAGGACTAGGGACCTACCTTAAACTCTTAAATGCCTGACAGAATTTCATGAAACTTTGTAGCTAATAAGGACAACCTGTGTAAATGTACATCTTTATAGAAATTTCTAATTAGATTTTTTTTCTGGGAGGTTTTTCCCTTTTTAACTTTAATAGGAGTTTGGACAAAATTAATCATATTACTGAAAGTTTGTCATTGCAACTCCTCTGCATATTCACCAGGAGGAAATTCTTATTTGATTTTTTTCCCAGCGATTTATGCCCCTTATGGAGATAGAAGTTTGGCCAAAATATACCATTAAGTGCAACTTGTGTGAAACCAGTTTTCAAGCCATATATAATTAAAATATTTCTGTTTTAATATCTTTCTAAACAATATTACATATGATACATGTGTGAAAATAGTACAGCATAGCACAGAAGCATAAGAATTTTTTGTATTTTATGTAATACAGTTCACTATATATGAATGATTTATCATTCATTGAGGGGGCGTGGAGTATGTGAACTTGCTGACTTTTTCTTTGATTATGTTGATATTTATTATTATTGTTTGCTATAGATATTGATATTTATTATTGTTTTTACATTAGATATTATACACTATTAATTTCTATTATTGTTGTTCATTTTAGATCAAATATAACAAGATGTCTGTGATTCCAACTGCCAAAGGAGATGCCCTTATATTTATGTTACTTTTCCCTTCTTATCCCCCTAAAGGTAGATAATCAATCTTATTTTATGATTGAATAATTCCAAGCTTTCTGATTGGCTGGGATCCAGCAACCAATGTTTTGTCAGTAATATTTCGCTGACTTTTCAACCTGACATAAAGAAGTTGAATGTCAAAAAATGTCTAGATTCTTTGTATAATGGGGGAATATAAAATCACAAACGGAGCATAAGTATGTATATTCGATTATTATGGAATTTTTTCTTATTTTAGAGCCTCATGTGACCATAACAATATTTGATATGAAGTCATTCGAGTTGCGAGATTTCCGCCGAGACATTTATCTCTCTGAAGCGGAGTTCACAGAAATGTCAAAGAATGATGTCACGTTTGCTGATGTAAGTGTGAAAAACAAAACACTGCATTCACAACATGTTTTGGTCAGGAATTAAATATCACTACTTCTGTTATTTACATGGAGGAAAACAGGAATTAAATATCACTACTTCTGTTATTCACATGGAGGAAAACAGGAATTAAATATCACTACTTCTGTTATTTACATGGAGGAAAACAGCTTTCCAGTCCTCTGGCTGTTCGTCAATTCTTTCTGAAGAATTGACACATTAAGTCATAATGTTATATTTATAAGTAAATTGTAAGATAGCGTCTTTGTTAGCCAATAGTGACAATCCATGGTCTCTTTCCAGTCTCTGAAAAATAGAAGAAAAGGACATGGATATATCACCCTTGGCTAGATAAAGGGAGAAAAATGTTGTTAAATTATATTGAGTATAAAAAGTCTGCTGAGGAACCCAAATGAAAATAGAAATGAAATTCCCACATTTCAACATGCCATAGATTTTTACTAGGAGTTCCATCCTTTAGTATTTATGTCAGTCTGACTCTGTGTAGTTGGTGATATGATATTTGGGTGTGTTAAGTATTGTGAAAAATAATTTAAAATTCAAAAATGGAAAAATTGCTGAAGAATGTTTGATGGTGATAATAATTACCCTGCTGTTTTGGTAAGGAAAATAATTGATATGCTGCCCAAGAATATATTTTAACAGTTCTTGCCAAAGGACTAACAAAATAATTTTCCTATTTCAAACATTTAACAACTTTTTATTACAACGAAAAACTTTTAATAATGATTTTTGAAATATAGTGACTTGCAAGAATACTATTAAGTTGTCAAAACTTTATTCAACTTGCTCAAAGAATGGTAAAACATCAGATAATATTTTGAAATATCAGATTCAATGTTAAATGTAGTTTGAAATGTAACTACTCAATTTTTCCTTCAAGTTTACATTTGTCTCGATTTATGAATCTGTGTTATGCAGGTGGTTTTATTTCAATCATGCATTTTAAACGTTTGGATATTCAAATGGGTTTGTTATGTTAAAATTATTGTAGGGTGAATTTAGTGAGATGGCATGTGCTTTTTGATGTCAGTCACCGATAGATATTCTTTATATAGTGACTTTTTTGTAGAGGTATGTCAATATACATGTAACTTGATCCCATTTGTATTTTTTAGGTGAGCAGAGTGTTTGGACCAACAGGTTCAGAGTATTTGTTTATATGTCTCCTTGGAGATTTTAAGGTCATCTCTTTAACAACTGGGCGACAAGTGGTCAAAATGGAGGATACGTCCGTTAGATCTGGTACTGTGCATTTTTCTGTGTTATATTTCATTAACTTCACAAAGTGCTGTTTAAATAAATTTGTTGATATGTGTGTTTGATTTGACAATTGAACAGTGTATTCAGTCATCACAGAGACAACATGAAATAACCATTTTCCACATTTTCAGATATATATGATGACCCAGGTAAAAGTTTGTCAAAAGCAGTCCCTTAAGAACTGTGACAGTGAACTAATCTTAGTACCAATATCTTCAATCTACTTTTAATGTTTTCCTAGACAAGATCCTTACCTTCATGTGTATAGTCCATTTTAATTAATTGCTCCAATGTTTACCCAACTTCCAGTAATGTTTTCTTATCCAACTGTATGTCTATTGTGATCTGTTATTGATGTCCTAAAACTCTCACTGTGATCAGAAAAAAATACTTGGTATACCTCTATACTTTTATATAATTCTTCTCTGATCTGTGTGAATTCTCTCAGATCTGATGATAAACCTACCATGTAGACTTGTAATGTTTCATTGTCGGCTAATGATTGATATTTTCAGCTGTCTCTTGTAGTTTTGAAGTTTAGAATGCTAGATTCAGATTTCTTATGGACATTCTAGTATCATACCATTTTGATACAGGCATGCTAGTACTATGCTATATAGGGACATATCAGTATGATACTATTTTGGTATTGATATACAAGTACTATACTATTTTGATATGAAATTTTTAGTAGTATCCTGTTTTTATACAGACATACAAGGAGTACACTGTTTTGATACAGACATACTAGAACTATACTGATTTGATACAGACATACTAGAACTATATTGATTTGATACAGACATACTAGGACTATACTGATTTGGTACAGACATATTAGCACTATACTGATTTGATACAGACATACTAAGACTATACTGATTTGATACAGACATACTAGGACTATATTGATTTGATACAGACATACTACGACTAGACTGATTTGATACAGACATACTAGAACTATATTGATTTGATACAGACATACTAGAACTATATTGATTTGATACAGACATACTAGGACTATACTGATTTGGTACAGACATATTAGCACTATACTGATTTGATACAGACATACTAAGACTATACTGATTTGATACAGACATACTAGGAATATACTGATTTGATACAGACATACTAGGACTATACCATTTTGATACAGACATACTAGGACTATACTGATTTATACAGACATACTAGGACTATACTGATTTATACAGACATACTAGGACTATAATGATTTATACAGACATACTAGGAGTATTCTGTTTTGATACAGACATACTAGGACTATGCTGATTTATACAGACATACTAGGACTATACTGATTTGACACAGACGTACTAGGACTATACTGATTTATACAGACATACTAGGACTATACTGATTTGACACGGACGTACTAGGACTATACTGATTTGACACAGATGTACTAGGACTATTCTGTTTTGATACAGACATACTAGGAGTATTCTGTTTTGATATGGATAAAATTGTGTAGAGTATGAATGCAAGGTTTCACAATGTCCAATATAAGTACTAGAGGTATCCACATTTGTACAACAGAGACTCTTTACAGCTTACAGGGGCTGTGTCATTGACACTGAGGAACTTGTTCTGGATGAAAACTCACAGGTGTCGGCCTTGTCAACCAATGGAAAGATGCATGCTATATTTCATTCTTCTGTGAGTATGTATGTAGTCAAGACATTCAGTTGGTAATTGATACAGGAAAACTTTCCTATGGTATATAGTCTCGATTAATCTCACACTTTTGGCAATAACTAGTCTCCACCAGATGAAATCTAATTTCATACAAAACACTAGTATATACATGTATTAACTACTAAATTTAATGGGGATTTTATTTCTCATTGAAACTGTTTTATCCCTAAACATGTTTTAGAATATGATTTTTTGCTTGTTTTGTACTATCATTATTCTATCATTATGCATTGAATCGATGTATTAACCAGTCAGAAACTTCACCAAGCTAGCTCAAAATAATAAACCGGACCTGATTTAGTCCATGGCCTGAAGGGTAGGGATGATTTGAACTTGAACTTGTTTTAGCTTTGTAAAATTACTGAAAAACCAGATAAATAGAAACAGTTTTACCCTTTAATCTTCTTGATATGTAGCTGCATACATAGTTTTGTGAACACTGGAGATTGATAGAAATCAACTTTGTTTACAGATAAAAACAGTAAATAAAAAAATATACATATTTCTTTCAATATTAGGAGAGCTCAAAAGTAATTGAATCATGTTAACTAGAGGACTGGTTCACACCATCATCTGAAGCCCATGGTCGGTCACACTTCTTTTACCTCCTGTGGGACACAACACCGATATTTTCACTGGAAGGTGTGTCTCAGCTTCTTTATGCAATAGGTTGCATTACTATTCCTTTTTGTGATATTCAACCAATGAAAAAGCCCCCTATTTCCAGTGTTTGGGAGCATAGAAAAACTTGGCTTTCGAAGCAAAGATTTTGACTATGTTAAGTTGGACAAGTTACAAAGTTTTCAACAAGATGTTTTACATCTTCTTTGTCAGTTTGTTTTGAAATTAATTATACCTAACAACTTATCTCTTTCCTCCTTCATCTGGTCCACTTTCGTGACCATTGACTTGTTGAGTTTACATAGCCAATTTAATGTATTTGTACAAAGGCTACATGCAAATGATGTGTCTGTTGGGTGAAAGTTTAGGCACTCTTGGGCATAGCTGTACTGTTCAAGTGAAGTTTTTGAAGACAGAGCCCTGTAAACCCGATCTTTGATAGTGGTACAAAAATACACACAATTTCATGGGTGCAGCCATTACTGCTGATGCTTAAAGTTCCGGGAATACTTATGGCAATTCCCATTGAAACTCGATAGGTTACGCAAGGTATTGCATTTTAATGAGTTATGCGAGAATATTGGCATTGTGTCCCACGAGAGGTAAGAGAAGTGTGATCGACTGTGGGTTTCTGATGATGGGTTAACTGGGTTAACTTAACCTGGATTATTTTAACCTACAATATTTAACCCACATTGCATTTACACTTTTATTTTTAAGTGGAGTAAGGTAACCCACAACAGCCTAGAGAGGGTTAATTGAATTCACTTTGAAGGGTTGGTGGAAATAAACCACTCTTAAAATCTGTAAATATTTCAATGTTGTCCTATCCACTGAAAATGTAAGAACTTGTTACAACTGAATACTAAAGTAATATTAGTCAAAAATCAAATTGGATATCTTTTATAGAAACCTGGGGCAACTTAATCCATTTTGTATTCACACTGTACTTGATTTGGCTTAACTCACTTCTCACTAAATTAACCCAGTGACATCACAAAGTGAGTTAACCCAGAATTACCTGAGATTAACTTTGTAGTGTGAACCAGCCCTGACCTCTTGTTGATTTATTGTATGCAAGAAAATCTTCTCTCCCCATTTTATTTCTTCTGTTTAAATTACAAACGTTTCCAAGTCAGTGGTATGAAATTCTTCACATTTCAGCATTCTGGCCGTGTTTTGTATGTGGAGTTTGAGGATGAGAATATCAAAGCCACCAGACGACAGATGTGGAAGTTGTACGACAGACTGTAAGAAATTATTCTTAAATGATTAATGTTTAACAGAGGAATTCAGCTATATCTATATAATTGACTGATTGAATATTGTTTTATGTCCCTCTCAAGAATATTTCACTCATATGGAGACGTCACCAGGCCACAGGTCAATGTTAAGGTCACCAGGTCAAAGATTTTGGTAACAATGGAAGGTCCTGCCACAAGGAATACACAAGCCAAATACCTCTTATAGTGTAAAAAATACGACCAAGGTTAAAGTTTTATGCCACAGACAGACAGACATACAGGCCAATCTTTGATTCCAGGGGCATAAAAATCAATGTACATAAAACAATCTTTGTTTCATTCATTAGTGTTGCTGTCTGATCATTAAAGCAATGTAGATTTTTTTAAAAAGTCATCCAGAAAACAATAACTGAAATTAATACACACACCATTTGTAATTAGGGTCAACAATTTTTGCTAACACCAGAGAACTTTGTGTTGAAATGATAATGGACTGTGGTAAAATAATATTGTAGATATTATCATATATATATATATATATATATATATATATATAGTTGTTTTAATAAATTAGATCCAGTTTCACTAAATACTTTTTCCTGTTTTACATGAAGTGAGCCTGAGAAGAAGCGTCTGATGCCGGCTGAACTGAGAGTGGACACAGTGACCAGTGAGTTGGAGGACAGACAACACCCATCTGTAATGATGAGGTCAATCATCATGGAAACCATGGACAATGCTATCCAGCTCTCTCACCGTGCCAAGTACAACGATGAACAGAAGGATGATTTTTTGTTGTGGGACAGGGTCAACAATTACAAAGTTCTGGAACAACCGGTAGGTCAGAAGTCAAGGAACAACTGGTAGGTCATAAGTCAAGGAACAACCGGTAGGTCACAAGTCAAGGAACAACCAGTAGGTCACAAGTCAAGGAACAACCGGTAGGTCACAAGTCAAGTAACAACCAGTAGGTCATAAGTCAAGGAACAACTGGTAGGTCATAAGTCAAGGTCATACAGGAGAAATTCAGTAAATGCTGATAATAGTTATAGAAAAGGTTAACAACCAAAGCCATATTGTTGTTTGGTGTTTCAATGATATACTGCAATCCAAGAGTTCAGTCAATGATTTTATCACCGGGTGTGAGGTTAAGAGCACACAGACTGAACAGCAGAAATGAAGAATAAAATCACATTCAACTATTTAAAAAAAATAATTTAAAAAAAAAATCAAGATTCAAGAAGTTATTTTGTTCTTTTTAGATAAACAAGGGGAATATTCTGACTGGAACTTGATACCAATATCAAACAAGTGGGAAAACTTGATAATGACCTGCCATAAACTGGAATCAGAAACCCAGCACAAGAAACTTGACTAGCTGGTGTAATCTTTCCAGTTACTGCTTCCAACAACGACAGACTCAGTGATGCCCCAATACTCATATTTATTAGCAGTTTCTGTGATATTCCAATGGTGGATCCAAAGAATCTGAAACCTTTGTGGTGACTATTGACTGATATTTGACTTGTGTTCAATACAGTTCTGAAAGTACTTGAGAATTTGTCCTTCTTGCTATTTTGACTTCAGGCTAGATGACTTAGAAAGTTTTTTTTTCTTGTGCCATTTTGAACTGTTCATGATGTACTAGTTCTAAGGTAAATCATCTATTATTCATGAGACTTTATATCCATGATATAAAGGCTTTGTGATTTTTCACAAGGCATTTTTTGTGAATTGTCCAAATGTTACAACTGGAATGAAAGGTTGTTAAGAGTTTCTCTCCATTTCTTAATTACAATACATGTACTAGTAACCATGAAAACTAATCATTAATTCTTTATCCGTGAGGTGGTCAGTTTGTACTTACACACCGAAAAAGTTGATATCATTAGCGCAGACTGATTTCTGAAAGCATAAAAATATCTCATAATTACAACCATTCCAGAATTTAAAAGCGAACATTACAATAAAAGAGATCTGGATCGGTATTCTCAAAGCAGGGGCAGGTCACTCTGATTTACTTCCTGATGGTTTGCTTTACAAATCCAGTATATGTTACATGGTGACATATTTTTGCCACTTCAGATAATTAAGTTGGTAAGCTTTGTTTATGTTACTTTAAAGCTAGCAATCCTTCTTTATGATAAACTTGTATAACTGTAGACTAGTAACTTATTGTCAAGGAAGACATTACTTTCACATTGAGAGGATCTTGTGTACCAACACATACATGTAAATAAAATTCTCATGAATAAAACATGATTTACTGTATGCAATATGGATGTATTTATTGTTTATGATAATTAGATGTTGCTATTATTTATTAATGATTGCTATTATTTATCAATGATTGCTATTATTTATTAATGATCGCTATTATTTATCAATGATTGCTATTATTTATTAATGATCGCTATTATTTATTAATGATTACTATTATTTATTAATGATTGCTATTATTTATCAATGATCACTATTATTTATCAATGATTGCTATTATTTATTAATGATTGCTATTATTTATCAATGATCACTATTATTTATTAATGATTGCTATCATTTATTGATAATCATGTAAACAGACTGTAGTAATGGATGATCTCTTTGTGCATTCATCTGAATAACATTACAGACATTGTTTTATGTTTCCATATATGTTATACAAATCTTTATGTTAAACAGAATCTCTACACCTGTGTAAGTGAAATGACGTAACACAATATATATTTTTATACACACGTTTCTATGGGAACATGTATCTGATTCCATCGCCTGGTAGCTTCCAAGGAACTTTTCTGACAGCAGCAATTTTTGTGTTGTGCTGTATTTAGATTTTTAACTTTTCTGACAGCAGCAATTTTTGTGTTGTGCTGTATTTAGATTATTAACTTTTCTGACAACAGCAATTTTTGTGTTGTGCTGTATTTAGATTTTTAACTTTTCTGACAGCAGCAATTTTTGTGTTGTGCTGTATTTAGATTTTTATCACACCTTTACAAGAGAATTTTTATTTACAGTCAGGCCTCACTTACGTAGATGAGAATAACAAAAATCTTTAGGTTTGGGATGATATTTTATGACCCGATATTGTACATGTCGTTTATCCGGATGGTTCTTTAATCCATTCAGTTTTTCTTAAAACTCAAATGTTTTGGGAATCAAGGCTCAACTGTACTGCAATGCTTACTACATTATGTTTACAACACAGGTAAGCTTATGTCTAAGGCTTTATTTTTCCACTGACTATAATATCATCTATGTATTATATAGATAAATGGGAGCTTGTTACTATATTGTTGCAACTACTGTGCCAAAACTGAGTGATTGCATATCAGATATACTGTTGATGAAGTGAATCAATTTGAATGTATCAATAAAGTGTGGTGGACATCTCAATATTCCGTCCTTTTCACAGAATGATTGATTTGTTATTTTAAAAACATTTCACATTAAATTCAGATTTTATTCACTGAAAAAAAATCAGTCTTGCAGACACTCTCAGATTATTATAGATGGCTGTTTATACAGTAGTTTCTGTTTTTAAAAGGAGAAAGTATGTTTCTCAACTTACTTGCTTTTAAATGGTTGGATGATTCCAACTACAGAACATACTGTCTGAAGAGCTTTAGTCTTTATTTAATTGTATTGTTGAGTGTTATTGTTTTTGTGTACTTATTGTAACAAAATATTCACCAAGATCTTTTTATCAGTTTTTATTGTATTGAAGAATTTCTGTACTTTATATATATATATATATAGATATTTGCAATCAGATTATTCATCACTTTGAATGTTGAAATAAATGTATTTTTTATAATATTAGAAGAACAAATAAATGGTAGTCTCTCTACTAGAAGTTTGTACACGGGTAAATTTTACATCCATTTCATCATATTTGATTCTTGAACAAACTACATGTATATATTTCATGTTTATTTCTCTTTATTGATTTAAAGAGTTCTTCCCAAATCTTCCACTTAATTCCAGTCATATTTCATGTCGAAATGTTAAATAGGTTATCTACAGGTTATCTATAGGTTATCTATAGGTTATCTATAAGTTATCTATAGGTTATCTATAAGTTATCTATAGGTTATCTATAAGTTATCTATAGGTTATCTGTATGTTATCTACAGGTTATCTATAGGTTATCTACAGGTTATCTACAGGTTATCTGTATGTTATCTACAGGTTATCTACAGGTTATCTTTAGGTTATCTACAGGTTATCTTTAGGTTATCTACAGGTTATCTACAGGTTATCTATAAGTTATCTATAAGTTATCTACAGGTTATCTACAGGTTATCTTTAGGTTATCTATAGGTTATCTACAGGTTATCTGTATGTTATCTACAGGTTATCTACAGGTTATCTTTAGGTTATCTACAGGTTATCTACAGGTTATCTACAGGTTATCTATAAGTTATCTATAAGTTATCTATAGGTTATCTATAGGTTATCTACAGGTTATCTTTAGGTTATCTACAGGTTATCTACAGGTTATCTATAAGTTATCTATAAGTTATCTATAAGTTATCTATAGGTTATCTATAGGTTATCTATAAGTTATCTATAAGTTATCTATAGGTTATCTACAGGTTATCTATAGGTTATCTGTATGTTATCTATAAGTTATCTATAAGTTATCTATAGGTTATCTACAGGTTATCTACAGGTTATCTTTAGGTTATCTATAGGTTATCTACAGGTTATCTACAGGTTATCTGTATGTTATCTACAGGTTATCTACAGGTTATCTTTAGGTTATCTACAGGTTATCTACAGGTTATCTTTAGGTTATCTACAGGTTATCTATAAGTTATCTATAGGTTATCTGTATGTTATCTATAGGTTATCTATAGGTTATCTGTATGTTATCTATAGGTTATCTATAAGTTATCTATAAGTTATCTATAAGTTATCTATAGGTTATCTGTATGTTATCTACAGGTTATCTATAGGTTATCTACAGGTTATCTATAAGTTATCTATAAGTTATCTATAGGTTATCTGTATGTTATCTACAGGTTATCTATAGGTTATCTACAGGTTATCTATAGGTTATCTATAAGTTATCTATAGGTTATCTACAGGTTATCTACAGGTTATCTATAAGTTATCTATAAGTTATCTATAAGTTATCTATAGGTTATCTATAAGTTATCTATAGGTTATCTATAAGTTATCTATAAGTTATCTATAGGTTATCTGTATGTTATCTATAGGTTATCTGTAGGTTATCTACAGGTTATCTATAACTTCTGTTGAACTTTCTTGCATTGTTACATGTTTATGATATACATGTTGAAAATATACAATATTCTATATCTAGACATTGTTATTCTGTTTTTGGTTAGCGATAATATACTGCATGTAGTAATTTGTTGTATGAAAACTTCAATGAAATCCAGAAACCTCAGATTTTATCACCTAGCTGGATGTCCATAGGCCACATATCTTAGAGAAGGGACTCGTAAAACAGAAAAAGCTTGTAGCAATAAGCCAAGATTGTTTCACTATTTGTATTTTTTGGCTAGTTTGAGATTCCCACACGATCTTTGAATCACCACTGTATGCCCTCTGTAGCCCCAAGGAGTCATTTTATTTCAAATATAAATCAATACAATATGTACCAAAGCATGCTTTAATAGTTTATTACTTAATTAGATAGTCTTGTGTCCCTGGACAACAGAGTGCAAAGGGACATGGTAACTTGTCCATTCATTCATTCATGTGTTCATTGGTTTGACCTTGTGTATGTTGCGGTCAGACAAGTTCGACCGTTAATGGCCAGATAACTCGGAAGAGCACCTGAATGGAGATTCAGGGGGCCCAGGTTCGAATCCAGGTCTGGTCTGTTGCATTTATTTCTTTCCTTCCAGTTACATTTGATGCCATAGACCAGCCCCTGGAACTGACAGGTGGAAATGCCTGCCAGGGGATTAAGATCCTGGGTTGATGTCTTCAAGTGTGAGAACATTTAAGGAGGGAGGAATGTAGCGGTCGGACGTTGATTGCCAGTGGCCAGATAGCTCAGTTGGTAGAGCACCTGACTAGTGATTTGGGAGGCCCGGATTTGAATCCTGATGCGTAGCATTTTCTCCGTTCCTGTTACATGTGCAACATACGTGTACGAGACATATCTCTTACTCAATTCTTAAACAGGAAATTCAAATATTGTCTCTTGTTGATGTGAAATATCAAAAATATGGGGTGGGAAATTCAAAGAATTTCTTATATGCAAGATTAAAGCTACATTTTTGAGTGAAATATGCTAGACTTGCAGAAATGACATCTTGAATAAGAAATCCTGATTATTGGTTTTCAAGTTGTTTTTTTATAAAAGGTTAGTGGAAGTAGACATAATTAAAGATACATTTCTTAATCAGTTTGTATCACACTCTCAAGGAATATGACCATTTGGTTTTTCAAGAAGAAATGTGTTATAATTTGAAGGTCACTGAGAAGAAAGATCATAATTTCCTTGTAACCTTTTGTGTAGGTTGCATTTGATTTCAATGACATGCTACAGCGGTTTTCGAAGTCAAAAGATTAAAGTCAGTGGAATGTAAATTCTATTCTGATTTTGATATTACTGTCAGGGTGTACCCGCAATATAAAAATTTCTTTGATTAATTCAAAGAATGGTTTAAATCACTAACAATATATATATGATATAATTAAGACTGAACCTCTTTTGTACCCACCACCACTCAGGATTTTACATAGGGATGAAAGGTGAAGATAACGGACAGTGATCAATCTCAAATCCATAAGCAATACAAAATAGATAGTTGGGCAAACACGGACCCCTGGACACACCAGAGGTGGGATCAGGTGCCTAGGAGGAGTAAGCATCCCTTGTTGACTGGTCACACTCGCCGTGAGCCCCACATCTTGATCAGGTAAAAGAGCTATCCGTAGTCAAAATCAGTGTGCCATGAACGGTCTAACAATCGGTATGAAACAACTCGGACAGCATTTGACCCAATGATAGGCTGTATTGGCAAACTAGATCGTTGTTATGACCATAGAATTTGCGAAATGCTGACTTTAAACGAGACTGTTGAAACCCCTGTACCATCAACTTGTTTGTCAGTAGCTTGCCTCAATTTAAAAACTGATCATACGCAGAACAAGCTCTTCCGTATCGAATCAGTTGAAAGATACAAACACCATATGCAGGTAATAATGGAATGTTGCTACATAAACATGGGATGCTGACGATGGAGAAGCTGAAGCCACCCCGCCTGTCACAAAGCTGAGCCACTAGTTTGCCGCCAACATCTACCTTCAACAAAACATCCAAGTATGAAGCAGAAGTGGACGACTCTGTGGTGTCTTTTATTTCGAGCTCGCGGGGATCTATCGAATCGACATATGAATGGAAGTTATTATTGCCAACAGACAAAACGTCGTCGATATATCTAAATGTCGAACCAAGGGCAACAGCAAGAGACTCTCTCTCGCGTAGAAGCTTCTGAACAAATTCTGCTTCATATGAATACAAAAATAGGTCAACAAAGTGTGTAGGAAAGTTATTTTCCCCCAAGAACCATAAGGGTGCAAATTTCAGTTTGTCAGTGCGGTCCTTCAAACCTGCACCTCAAAAATCAAAGGAGATCACTTTACAACTAAACACCCCATGGTTTACGGACGACCTTCATTCTGCAATGAGAGATCGTCGGAGGGCTGAACGGAAGATGAGACGAACAAATGTATCTGACCACAAGGAATTTTTCAAAGGGGAGTGTATGCAGGTTACTAAACTCTTGCTGCATTGTAATACAATACTACACTAACAAATTCAGTAATTTGGCAGCATCTGGAAACAACTATTCAACCTTACAAACAATCTCGTTGGAAATACAAATGTGTCAGTTTTGCCAGTGTATGATGACGAAACCGATGTTACATCCAAATTCAGTGAATATTTGATTGGAAAATTTCAGGAAATTAGAGATAGCATATGTTCTTCGAGCACGTCCCCTTGTATGGAAGAGGTTCTTTGGGCTGACAATATGTTTGATGGTATTCCTTTGGCAGTGTTTGAGCCAGTACAGGATATTATCAGTGGTGCGCCGATTTCGATCCAATACCCATAAAAGTTACGAAACTGTATTTGGAGTGTGTTTTGTCAATCATTTCTGAAATTATAAGCAAGCGTACATACCATTGGATTTTAAGAAGTTATAGCACGACCATATATTAGACGCCAAGGACTTGACAAGGATGAATTTAAAAATTGCAGATCTTTATCAAACTTGCCTTTTCTATCTAAATTACTGGAAAAGACAGTGGCAACTCAACTTGAAAAACATAATCTGGTGTAATCTTCTTACTGCAATTGTCGCTCCACAGAAACGGCTCTATTGTGGGTTTACCATGATATTACACGTACCTCTGCATTGGATGGAAATTTATGTGTTGCACTCGTAATACTCCATCTTTCAGCCGCATTCGACGTCATAGACCACAGTATTCTGATCAGGCGTATGGAGTACGCTTTTGGTATCATGGGATCGGCTCTGTCATGGATAACTTTTTATCTCTGTGGTCAACAAATTGCTGTTGGACCTACATGTCCAGAGGGTTCCTACTCTACTTTGGTGTTCCGCAGGGTTCTGTATTAGGACCTTATCTATATTGTATGTTCTCCAAACCAGTCGGAGAAATTTGCTGGAGGCATAACGTGTGTTATCATTGTGGACGGCACTCGAGTATACCTGATTATGAATCCGAACGACAGCATTGCAGACAGACTTGTGCAGACTTTACCTTGGTCACCACTTGGAACCACCTTTGTTCCAAAAGAACACACTAAAGACTCGTTTATAAAAATTGTTACTAGTATATGTTCTCAGAATTTGTTTTCACATTTAAGTCATCTCTTTGTTCACCAGGCTGTTCTGATAGGAAGCACTAGTAGCCAGACGCTTGGCTGACATTTTGCCAAATACATATCATTCTGCCAAAAGAAAGTAAAAAACGATAAAAAGAAAGTAAAATATTTATGAAATCAGTCGACTCCAATTAAATATACAGACTCTCCTGTATGTTCACTTTTACTGGCCCTGATATTTAGATATAATTCTTAACATTTGGAGGCTCTGTGTATCGATATTCTATTTGAAAGTACAGAGTATTTTTTAGAATGTATTTCTCAAAACCTCTGTAAAGACAAAAACACTGGCGAGCATGGTACCCATGCTCGCCAGTTTTTGTTGAATACGAAATATTACTCTAAGATGCATATCGAACAGTTGGATACAAGTCGTTGGTCATGCAAAATAATTAAAGATATCTTTTTATTCTATGAAAGGTGAAGATAACGAACAGTGATCAATCTCACAACTCCTATAAGCAATACAAAATAGAGAATTGAGCAAACAAGGACCCCTGGACACACCAAAGGTGGGATCATGTGCCTAGGAGGAGTAAGCATCCACTGTCGACCGGTCACACCCGCCGAAATACGCGCATCAGTTCAATTGATGAGAGCAATAATTGATTAGATGTGCGCGTTAATTGAATTGGTGAGAGCAATAATTGATTAGATGTGCGCGTTAATGGAATTGGTGAGAGCAATAATTGATTAGATGTGCGCGTTAATTGAATTGGTGAGAGCAATAATTGATTAGATGTACGTGTTAATTGAATTGGTGAGAGCAATAATTGATTAGATGTGCGCGTTAATTGAATTGGTGAGAGCAATAATTGATTTGATGTGCGCGTTAACTGAATTGGTGAGAGCAATAATTGATTAGATGTGCGCGTTAATGGAATTGGTGAGAGCAATAATTGATTAGATGAGCGCGTTAATGGAATTGGTGAGAGCAATAATTGATTAGATGTGCGCGTTAATTGAATTGGTGAGAGCAATAATTGATTAGATGTACGTGTTAATTGAATTGGTGAGAGCAATAATTGATTAGATGTGCGCGTTAATTGAATTGGTGAGAGCAATAATTGATTTGATGTGCGCGTTAACTGAATTGGTGAGAGCAATAATTGATTAGATGTGCGTGTTAATTGAATTGGTGAGAGCAATAATTGATTAGATGTACGTGTTAATTGAATTGGTGAGAGCAATAATTGATTAGATGTGCGCGTTAATTGAATTGGTGAGAGCAATAATTGATTTGATGTGCGCGTTAACTGAATTGGTGAGAGCAATAATTGATTAGATGTGCGTGTTAATTGAATTGGTGAGAGCAATAATTGATTAGATGTGCACGTTAATCGAATTGGTGAGAGCAATAATTGATTAGATGTGCGCGTTAATCGAATTGGTGAGAGCAATAATTGATTAGATGTGTGCGTTGATTGAATTGGTGAGAGCAATAATTGATTAGATGTGCGCGTTAGTTGAATTGGTGAGAGCAATAATTGATTTAATGTGCGCGTTAATTGAATTGGTGAGAGCAATAATTGATTAGATGTGCGCGTTAATTGAATTGGTGAGAGCAATAATTGATTAGATGTGCGCGTTAACTGAATTGGTGAGAGCAATAATTGATTTGATGTGCGCGTTAATTGAATTGGTGAGAACAATAATTGATTAGATGTGCGCGTTAATTGAATTGGTGAGAGCAATAATTGATTAGATGTGCGCGTTAATTGAATTGGTGAGAGCAATAATTGATTAGATGTGCGCGTTATTTGAATTGGTGAGAGCAATAATTGATTAGATGTGCGTGTTAATTGAATTGGTGAGAGCAATAATTGATTAGATGTGCGCGTTAATTGAATTGGTGAGAGCAATAATTGATTTGATGTGCGCATCAATCAGGATGATGGGATTATTGCTTGCAAAAATTTAATTTAAATCTCGGTATAAATGATTTGATTATGTTTTTAATTCAATTGAAGATATGTTGAATTATTCACAACGCATTTGTATAAGGATTTGATGCGCGCATCAATTCTTTTAAAAAGAGCAACAATTCAATTAAAGAGATAATTAATTCAATTTGTGGATGTGTTGAATTGAAGATATCTCTAATTAGATAGTTGCTCTTTCTAAAAGAATTACTACGTACAACAAGATATCATTGATTCAATTGAAGAGCAACAAATCAATTATTGCGCACATTACTTGAATTAATGCACGCTACAAATCAATTGAAAAGAGCAATGGTTAAATTGATACATGTATTAATTGAATTAATGCGCGGATTAATTGAATTAATGCGCGCATTAATTGAATTATTGCTCTCTTCAACTGAATTGTAGCGCGCATCAATTCAATTGTTGATATTATGAATTCATGATTAATGCTATCAACAATTCAATTAATGCGAGCTATGGTTTAAATTTGAAGATATCATTAATTATTTGAACAAATCTTTAATTGAATTGTTGCGCGCATCAACTATAAATAATTGAATATACATTTGTATCTTTGAATTTTTAAGATTACGCTAATTTGGCGCTCCATAATAGCTAGGGGGTTCTATGGCGTGTCAACGCCCACTGTGACATGGGACCCTGGCTTTTATTGGTATCACCCGACTTTTATATGTCTCACCCGAAAGACCCATGGATCCCAAGCATTTAGCGAAGGAGCAGCCACTTTCTATATCATACGTCACAGGTGTATCATCGGGGCTTTATATGCATGTAGTCCAGGAGCTTCCGGTCACGAAGTGACCTCTGAGTCACCACGACTCATGTTTGATTGATTTTTATGTGATTTACAGTGCTTTAGAATGCTTTCAATAATATAGAGGCGTAACCGGTGGTAGGTGAAGTGTTCATAATTGCTCTATGCCAATTAGCAGTAAGGGTTCTTTATTTTTGCCAGTGCAGCGTCTACCGTAACTCGGACGTTAAAAATCACTCAGGTCTATTTCAGAAGTCTCGCAATTTTCATTCCTAATGTCGAACGCTTGGCAACCTAATATAAGAACTAAGATCTGTCTGGCCTGGGTTCGAACCCACGACCTTAAATTCCGTGCACGAAACAGGTGCCCTAGCTGTCAACTGAGATGGAACACAATTTCACAACTGGAATGGCTGATACGTTGAGATTAGTGCAGTCAGTCTGAGTTGAATGCAAAAGTACCAGAGCACTTGAATTTTGATATCAAATGTACCGAATCATTGATATTAGGAAAAGCATGAGTAGAACTTTCCAATTGTCGTCTGCTATCATTATCTCGAACAGCTGATACTTCCCACGCCCAGTGATCAGTTATTCCCTAGACTGACCTGCCATGAAGTCGACCACTCTCTCTTTCTGCCTCTTTCTCGTGTCGTCTGCTTTTGCCTCTGTGGAGAAGCGAAATACTGTCTGCTATGATCCATTTGGCTGCTTCTCCTCTGATGGTCTTCTAAAGACGCCTCAAAGTACTTCTGTAGTAAACACATACTTCAGGTTGTATGTACAAGGGCATTCATCTCATATAAATGAGATTGGAGGTATGATACGAGATTTATATGTGTAATATTACGTTTGGATAATATCGTTTTCGTTAATTTCACTCTGTCAAAGTCACTGCTATCTATACCTACACTTTTTCATAGCTATTCGAGATTTGCTTTCACAACTGCAGCCTAAATGGATTTTATTTTATAAAACTGCCTGTCCTTTTCTAACTAGGACCTGGCTGGGAGAGGGAGGTAGATTCCTTTACACAACATGTCAGTGCGACAAGGAAAACAAAGGTCCTTATTCACGGATTTTTGGACAATGGACGGACGCATTGGATAATGCAAGCAAAGAATGAGTTACTGAAAAAGGTAGGTCTTTTTACAAGTGAACGTCGGTCAAGAATCGTTCTTCAGTTGCTTCCGCTGAGTGCATGCTTTGAAAGATACATTTCTCACGTCGTTATACAATGCTAGCATATTAGATAAAGATTAAGATGAAAATAAAGATGAAGTTATACACATATTTGTTTCTTCTTATAGGGTGACTTTAACGTTATTATCGTAGACTGGGGCTCAGGATCGAAATGGCCTTACGAACAGGCATCAGGCAATGGATTTTTGGTTGGAGCCGAGTTGGCCTCCCTTTTAACCTATCTACGCGACCACTCCCATATCAAGCTTTCTGATGTCCACATTATTGGTCATAGTCTTGGTGCTCAGATAGCAGGATTAGCTGGTCATGCACTTAACAAGATTGGCCGAATTACGGGTCTGTATAGATGTACATGTACTTAATTTAACAATTTTTTAAAATGCTTGTTGCGTTACATATTACTCTTCTTCTTTCATAGGCATATCGTTTGTTCGACACCAAATTCTCATTTCCAAAAATTTCATAATCATAGACGGCTTCAGAATTTTTCCAAGGAAAAATCCGTTGGCAATTTTTTCTAGAAGAAGGAGAAGGAAGAGGGGCTCCAACCTACTCTAAGGATTGGATTTATTGACCAGTCTCAGAGGCTCCGGACATCCATCCCTTCTAGACCTCCGCTTGTGTATGCATAGCATCCTTATAATGTTACAATCGGTGTTCTTTTTTACACTACAGGTCTGGATCCGGCGGACCCCCTATTCTCTGGCAAGCCTCTCAATCGCCGCCTGGACCCCAGTGACGCGACTTTTGTCGATGTTATCCATACAGATGCCTCCTCCTTTGCATACACACAAGGCAAGACATCGTAAAACTTGATAAGTTCCAATAATTTGTTCTGTACAAATTCCCCAGGTACCGTCAAGCGATTTTTCATTGCTTCTTCGGACCTACCCTCCTCAAGATACACGATTTTTCAGGATATGGGACACACGATATCGAGGGCCATATCGATTTCTTTCCGAACGGCGGTGAACACCAGCCGGGATGCGCTGAGGACCCCGCCAGCAGCGCCCTGCATAATCTATTGCACGGCGCTTTAGGTAACGCTATACCTTCCTTTTCTTTTTATATAATTTAATGTAAATCTACAACCTCCATGTATCGATTCTTCCTTCGTCGTTACTTTGATATTTACTAATTAATGCGTGGTGAGCAATTTTCTTGGATTATCAAGATTTTATAGTCTTTTGGGATGTTATTGTGTGGATATAGATTCTGTGATTGAGATTTCAAATTCATGGCATAAGGGTATCCCCAAAATCCACGAAAATTGAGCCCCCACGAAAATGAATGATTCTGCTGTACATGTATTTAAAAGAACTGTAGTTGATTCTTTCGAGAAGTCAACCAAGCAATCTGTTTAGCTTCTATGCGGTAGGATCAATACATACAAACAAATCTATTTTTGATACTCCTTTTCAAACACGTGATCAAGTGCGATATTTTGTGCGGTAGATGTCTCCATCATAGGATCACTTACCACTCCAATCATTGTCAAAATGTCAGTCATACTAAGGATACGTTTTCATGACGAAAGGTATGTACATGTAATTCATTTAAAATTGCAGGGTCTATAAGCACTTCTCTGTCGTGTAGTCACAGCAGAGCCCACGACTACTTCATCGAATCCATCAATTCGCCATGCAAGTTTTACGCACACCAATGTTCAAACTTAACAGAGTTTGACGAGGGTCACTGCATGGGCTGCCCAGACGGCGGCTGCGCAGTGATGGGGTACGATGCGGACATGACATCTCTTCGTGGGACCTTTTATTTGAGCACTTCCACCCACAATCCTTTTTGTGGTAAGTTATCGAATTGTTAATAACTATTGTTGGGTCATTTTGCCCGTGTCGACAACTAGTTTATGATTCTCTTCTAAGGTCATGAGTATATGATGGAAATCGTTATTTCGCATTCGATGGGCGGACACTCGTATGGGGAATTCTACGTAAGACTGCTTGGGACTAAAGGACATAGCGAAGAAATAAAATTTTCAAGGTAAAAATTTGAAGAATAAATCTTGCAATCTTAGAATACCTAGTCTTTGTGATCACGTATGTTTGTTTGAGATATACAGAGGTGGTTGCAGTATCTATATGTTTTTAACTTTTCCCATAAACAATGATTCATAGTCTGGAGTTTATGTTGTTATGTAGTCTAGAAAAGAAATTCAGGCCAAGAAATACACAAATTCAAAGGAAATCAACACGTATACTAGAGTTTTGCCAATGTGAACTATTTTCCAGAGTACCTTTTGCTTCATTTTTATTTCAATCAGGCTTATGCAGTATTACATTACGGACTCTGCAGAGAGACACGTGCTTGTCACGCACACAGATATTGGAACCCTCAGTGGGGTCAAGGTCAGGTTTGTACGTGGGGATGGTGTCAAGGCCACTGGCTCACAGCACGAAGTGATGGTGCGATATATCACGGTCGAATCCACGGAAAACACCAATGGGTAAGATGTTTTTGGGTTGTGTTTTGTTTTGTATGATTATGCTTCAGCTCTGAAACTCGCTGCCATCACCGACTATTGCCTATGCTATATAATTTGATACATAACATCTCTAGTTTGCATTATGATGATAGTAAGACGTCAGGAATGACCCCCTGCTTCCATTGTTTTACACCCCCTATAATGCAAACTAGACATTAGTTCCTTGTAAGTGTTGTGTAAATGTCATTTCACTGTGCACCGATTTTTTGTATAAAATTACAAACAAATGTTTTTTTTATTGATTGATAGTGACAAATCAGTAGTACATGTAAATGTAGCGTATTTACCGCAAATGTCGGTTCTTACAATATAAGGTATACAAGTAATTGATAAAATGTATGTGTGCAAAATGTGTTTTGCAGAAAAATTAGATTTTGTGGACGTGATGCCCATATACACGAGAACCACGTGGCAACTCTTCACTCGACTTCCGGTTGTTAAGAGCAGCAACACGAGTTGGACTTGCATAGGGTGAAGGAATGTCATTTAATATGTACAATGACCATAAATTGTTTGAATCACGAAACACTTCTCCTGTTTGTTGTGAAAAGAATAGTTTTTTATGTGTTGCTTTTGTAGTATGCAGTATTTGTAGTTATATACAGTTATGTGTTTCATTGCTGTTGTAGTATGGAGTATTTGTAGTTATATACAGTTATGGCCTCCTGTCGATAAGTTTCTTTCTTGTTCCATCTCAACACAGGGCATCGGAGTCTTTTCTTTTGGTTAGTATTCCATTTTCCAATTATTTCACTATATTCGGTATTTTGAACGTATTCTGAATACTTGGTACGTCATCACAAAACACTTTAGCATGTTACATATTTCTCCGGAAAAAACAATTGAAATTTCCTGATGCCGTTTTCTGATTAGATAACCCATTTTTATCAGATCTGTAGTGTCACCTGTTAGTATTTTGGATGTATGGAGCGCCAAATTAACATAAACTCAAATAGTTGAAGATATCTTCAATTATTTGAAGATATCATCAATTCAATTATTGATCTCTTTAATACGCAAGATCGTAAATACCGAGTTAGCGGAACTCTCTTGTAAAGAAGTCTGGAAAAGTGTGTCGATCTTGGGCATTTTTTGTTTATTCAAAACATGACATCGGAAGACGATTTAACTTCCATGTGCTTTCCACAATTAAAAGCATTTTTAAATGAAAGGTGTGTAAAAACGTCTGGATACAGGAAAAATTAACTTCTGAATTTAGCTCGCGAAGCTATATATTTTGACGCAAGCTTTGGGAATTTCCTGGCTGACAGAAGTGGGAAAAAATCCACCACATTTCCATTAAAATCTATCAGTTGTGGATATTTCTGCGTATTATGTTTCTTTCTTGAGTCATTACTACAGTCTACTGCAATGCAATGATAGTACACCATTGTTGAAATCGGGTGAATCGATCACGACAAAAGTTGCAGAACTGGTATTATTTACCAACATGCCCAAATTCTCGCATACTCTGGGTCTCGCGAGACTTTGAAAGGGGAAAGTAAAATTTAAAACCAAGACGGAAAAAGTAGTCGCGATCTTGCGTATTGAATTAATGCGCGCATTAAATCAATTATTGCTCTCATCAAATGAATTAATGCGCGCTTCAATTCAATTATTGCTCTCATCAATTGAATTAATGCGCGCATCAATTGAATTAATGAGAGCAATAATTGATTTAATGCGCGCATTAAATCAATTATTGCTCTCTTCAGTTGAATTGATGCGCGCATCAATTGAATTAATGAGAACAATAAGATATTTGAGGCGCGCTAAAATTCAATTATTGCTGTTTTCAATTCAATTGACGAGAGCATCAATTTCGTAGAAATATTGCTCGCAATAATTAATTTAGAGCTCGGTATAAATAATTTGATGATCTCTTTAATTCAGTTGAAGATATCATTAATTATTTACAATGCTTTTGTATAAGGAATTAATGCGCGCATCAATTCTTTTAAAGAGAGCAACAATTCAATTAAAGATATCATTAATTAAATTGTGGATATTTTGAATTGAAGATTTAATTATATAGTTGCTCTCTCTAAAAGAATTGTTGCTCTCTTCAAATGAATTAAAGATATCATTAATTCAATTGAAGAGAGCAATAATTGAATTAATGCGCACATTAGATCAATTATTGCTCTCATCAAATGAATTAATGCGCGCATCAATTCAATTACTGCTCTCATCAATTGATTTAATGCGCGCATTATGTCAATTAATGCTCTCTTCAATTGAATTGTAGCGCGCATCAATTCAATTGTTGATATCATTAATTCATTTGAAGAGATCATTAATTCAATTAAAGTGCGCATCAATTCAGCTGAAGAATTAATGCTATCATCAATTCAATTAATGCGCGCAATAATTCAGAATTGAAGATATCATTAATTATTTGAAGAGATCTTTAATTAAATTGTTGCGCGCATCAAATGAATTGATGATATCGTCAAATAATTAATTATTGGAGTTTATGTTAATTTGGCGCTCCATGTGGATGCGTTGGTACTCACGATAGCGTTATGATTACCTACAGAAAAACCAAGTGGCAAACTCCAAGCATGACTGATGAAAGTTTAGAAATGCAGTTTCCATTTCTGCGAATGTTGATGAAAATAACGAACTGTGATCAAATCTCATAAATGTATAAAATCAAAAGTAGAAACATGGACCCTCGGAAACTCTAAGGATGGGACAAGCTGCATAAGAGGAGTAAACACCCCCAGTTGACTGGTCACACCCACCGCGATCCGTATATTTTTATCAGGTAAACGGAGTGTTTGCAGATAATATCAATATAACGACTAAGAATTTGCGAAATGCATACTTTAAACCAGATTGATTAAACCCCTGTAACATCAAGCCCCTGTCAATACCCTGCCTCGGCTTAGTTATTGATTATAAACTGAACATGCTCTAGCGTTTCAAATATTCAGAGGCATAAACACCGTACACAAGTGATTCGAATATTCAGAGGCATAAACACCTTACACAAGTGATAAAGGAATATTGTTACATAGATATATATGGAAAGATGACGATGGAGAAGCTGATGTAATCCTGAGTGTCGTAAAAAGTTGGGTTGTTAGTTTGTCGTTAACTTGTATTTTCAGTCAAACATCCAAAATGTGAAGCAAATGTGGAAGATCATATGATCTCTTATTTTGAGCTCACTGGAATATCGAATTGGTTTATGAATGAAAGTGAATATTATTGTAAGTAAAGAACACGCCGTCGACCTATCTGGATGTCGAATTGAAGGCCACAACAAAATATTTCTCATTTAAAAGGTTTTGAATAAATTCTGCCTCACAAGAATATAAAAACAGACCAAACAATAAAGGATCACAATTTGTGCCCATGGTAATTCCAACAGACTGTCGAAAGACCTTATCACCGGAGACTACGAAGATATTGTCAACGAGGAACTCGAACATCTTTCTAATAGCAACTTCAGAGTACATGTGCGTGGAATCAGAACGGTGTTTAAACAAAAGTATTTTTGGATGATTGATCGCAAGATATCGAGTTTGAATATTTCTGAATTCATTTATGATATTAAAATTCTTACTCTTTGACTTGTTGTGAAAAGTGGTGGCATAAAGTGTGGAAAAGTATTATCTTTTGATTTTGTTGATTTCAAAAAAAAATCTGTGTGATTTAGTAAAAGTTCTTTGGAATTTTTGAGAAACCACATCTGACTTATACCACTTTGGCATATATTGTGGTAGAATGCCTCTGAAGTTTCTCCTTCACAACAACTGATATTTTCGTGAGAAGTAAATTTGGTTGAATATTTACTGGGTCCTGCAATGTATCCTTGTAAGGGATTTCGTGAAGTTTTGGCATGGTAAATCAAATTCATTCGTTCACTTGACGGGGCTATCAAATAACTGAAACCTGGACACATCTTGAAGATTTTTGTCTTTGGGTAGAAGTTGGATTCTTCAAAGGAAACGAACTAAATTTATGTCTCAAGTTTCTCTTCATTATATGTACCGGATTGCAAGTGGGTAAAATATTTCATATTGTATTCGATTTGTTTTTACAATGAATTGTGCTAGATATATTTCATAGCTCATAACCGCAATACTGTATAACGTAAAAAGAACTTAGTGTTATGATTAAAACACCGTTATATACACTCGTACGGAAGACATGTTCGAATTCAGACAATCTGAACGTTTTAAGGATATTCCAATCAATATTATGAATCATGGCCAAGACTCATCTTTACCCCAGATTGATTAGATGGACTACTAGCATTCCTGTTGACCTAACCTTTAAACATGTAGTCTTAGTTTAAAATACACAATGCAAATAGGCAGTTAGCAAAAGCGCGAACATCAAACCATGAACTTTTACCATTATACAGTTTTCTGATAGCAAGAGATAATATAACACCTCTTTACACAGAAGTGTCCCGTCTGGTGACCCGATATGGTGTCGTCTGTACTCAGTCCCTGTCTTCTGCTTCTTGCCTCTACTTTTGCTTCGGTGGAGAAGCGGAACATCGTCTGCTTTTTACGATACGGCTGCTTCCATTCAGACGGGAATCTGAAGACCCCACAAACACCATCCGTTGTCAACACACGTTTTCGTCTGTTTCAGGGATCACAGTTCTCTCATATAGCTGAAACTGGAGGTAACTAGTATACAACTTTAGCTCCCAAATGTCATTATTCGGATAGGGTCAGTGCATCGTTGCTCCTTTTTGATTGAACAGGAAGAATTCTGGCTCCAGACGTTGCTTCGTTTACACAGCATGTTAATGCAACCAAGAAAACAAAAGTTCTTATTCACGGCTTTTTGGACAATGGAAGATCGGAATGGATCACCAAAGCGAAGAATGAACTGTTAAGAAAGGTAATAGAGCAACCATAAAAACTGGTCTGTTTTATCTCATCTACACAGACGATTTTTTAACAAAAAATTATTCAAATTCATCAGGACGACTTTAATGTGATCGTTATTGATTGGGGTTCAGGAGCAAAATGGCCATATGAACAAGCAGCAGGAAATGTTTACCTCGTTGGAGCAGAAGTGTCCTTCATGTTAAAACACTTGCATGACTACGCCCATGTGAAATATTCCGATGTACACCTCATTGGTCATAGTCTTGGTGCCCAGATTGCTGGGTTAGCGGCCCATCCACTAACAAATGTCGGTCGGATTACAGGTCGGCTATATATTTGAATTACATAGAAGGGAAAGGGCTTTTGAGTGCTCATCCTGAAACATGGCTACATTTACAACGTTTATATACGTGAGATCGCTCGCCATTATCTTTAACATTTCCAGCACATCTAAAGTTTGCTTATCTGTGGGCACAATTAGGTTTTCTTTATACCATTGGTTATAGCCATTTCACAAAGATATGATTCTGAGGTCAAAAGGATGTTGAAGCGACAATTTAAGATTTCAGACTCTGTACGTGTATCTTCTCATTCACACACACGGTACTGAGGAAGGTCCATGTCGGGTTTGGTTGAGTTTGTTTGTTTTTCGACGCTTCGAGAATTTTTCACTTATATGGAGACGTCGCCAGCTGTAGGTAAAGTACCATAAATTTAGACTTATGCTTAACGCTTTCGGCCGTAGCAGTGAGGGTTCTTTATCGTTCCAACGCCTGCCGCGACACGGTCAAAAGTGGTGGGCGTTTACATGTAATAAGTAAGACATGCCTAATTTGTGCTGTAATTGACGCATCTGAACGTATTTCAAAAGTATTGCGAACTGCGAAATAGTTTACTAATATCCATATAAGCCATTCTTTTTACATTGCTCTCTACATGTATCTCATGCATTACAGGACTAGATCCTGCAGATCCCCTGTTCTCGGGGAAACCAATAGGAAGGCGTCTGGATCCTGATGACGCTTCCTTTGTTGACGTCATCCACACAGATGCAACAACGTTCCTTCTAACTAAAGGCGAGATATATAGCATGTAGATATTATTCATGAAACATATCGAAGAGAAAGGTGCAACAACAGAAAACCGACTTAAACACGCGTCTTTTCGCACAACAGGTTACGGTACACGTGATTTAGTAGGCGATCTGGACTTCTTTCCTAATGGCGGTGAATATCAACCAGGCTGCCCAGAAAAACCTGCAGGAAGTGCACTGAGCAATATTCTGCACGGTGCATTCGGTATGATTTTATTAACATGTTGATACCGGTAATACAGGTCTATTTATATAAAATGCCCCATACAGGGATTGTTGAATTTTAATGGGTTTTTTAATATATATATATATATATATATGGTAATGTGTGCCTTTCACCTAACGTGTTTGTATGTAATTGAAGGATCTGTGACTGGCGCGTTGTCGTGCAGTCACAGCAGAGCCCATGACTACTTCATCGAGTCCATCAACTCGCCCTGTAAGTTTTATGCCCATCTGTGTTCTTTGCTGGAGGACTTCGACAATGGAAGATGCATGGGTTGTTCTGCTGGCGGTTGTGCAGTGATGGGATATGACGCAGACATGACGTCTCTTCAGGGCGCCCTCTACCTCAGCACCTCTAATCATTCCCCGTATTGTGGTATGGTAGTCATCTTAAATTATAAGCACATATTGGTGTCAAAAAAGCATCCGTAATAACTGGAAACCTCATTCAACTTCAGGGCACGAGTACAACATGGAAATAGTAATTTCTCATTCGATGAATGGACACTTTTATGGAGAATTCTTCGTAAAGGACAGTCCGAAGAACTCAAATTTTCACGGTTTGAATAAATAGTGCTGTTATAATGATTGCTATTGGAAAAAGTGATGTAATAGATATACTAGTGGTTTAGACATTTGTTATTTTCATCATTCAGACTGATGCAGTTTTACCTTAAGGACACTACAGAGAGGCATGTCATTGTAACACACACAAATGTTGGTGTCATCTCCGAAGTCCGAGTCAGATTTGTACGTGGAGATGGGTTGAAAGCTATCGGTTCCGAGCACGAAGTGGTGGTCAGATACATTACTGTTGAATCAACAGAGACACCTAGCGGGTAAATACTGAACACTGCATGTACATGTATATCATAATAGGATATGGTAATATACATGAGAGAGAGAGAGAGAGAGAGAGAGAGAGAGAGAGAGAGAGAGAGAGAGAGAGTGGGTTAAGTACGAATTGGTGGTCAGATACATTGCTGTTGAGTCAACAGAGACACCTAGCGGGTGAATACTGAACACTGCATGCATATTATCATAGGATAAGGTAATATACATTGAGAGAGAGGGGGAAAGAGTAAGTATGCAAAGTTGATTGAGATTTGAGTCGATGTCTTGTTTTTCTAGAAAAATGAAGTTTTGTGGACATAACGCCCACATTCAAGAGAACCACATGGCAATTCTCCATTCCACTTCCGGTTGTTGACTGAAATCCCGTATGTGTATCCTTGCCATCGTTCTGTGAGCCTCGGTAACGAATTGGATGATGGATGTAGTTTTTTTTTGCTAGTTTTATAAATTTTATTTACAACATGTAATGAGTACATAGTCATTGACAGTTGTTAAATAAGGAAGGAGATGTGCATATTATATCTGTGCGTCTTTTAGATGTCATTATAGATTGATGACGAGAATGATGTAATAAGATAATAATGCTAACTAAAGTGTGTTGTTGTTTCTTATTTAAGTTGCACGGAGAATTTATTAATTTGGAATAATGACAACTATTGCTTCGATTTGTAGAACTGGCAAAATCATTTTTTTCCACGTATGTTAGATTGTCTTCCTTCACTTTACATCACCATAAGCAAGGAATCGGTGATACATATCCTGTGCTTCTAGACGGCAGATATCTTCATGTCCCTTACAACTAACATTAATATACAAATATACGCACCTGGTGTGTGGACATTATTTGTTACACTCAACTTCTTGAGGCTGTTGCTGCTAGATGGATCAAAGCAAAAACAATTCATCATATATTAGCTTTATGCCGAGATTTACAAGCAACAAACGAATACATTTACATGTTATCGTTACATTCAGTGGAGAATAAAAGACTTTCTTAACCTTTAATTTGCTCTGTTCATTGTCTTAACCTTTATTTTCCTCTGTTCATTGTCTTAACCTTTATTTTCCTCTGTTCATTGTCTTAACCTTTATTTTCCTCTGTTCATTGTCTTAACCTTTATTTTCCTCTGTTCATTGTCTTAACCTTTATTTTCCTCTGTTCATTGTCTTAACCTTTATTTTCCTCTGTTCATTGTCTTAACCTTTATTTTCCTCTGTTCATTGTCTTAACCTTTATTTTCCTCTGTTCATTGTCTTAACCTTTATTTTCCTCTGTTCATTGTCTTAACCTTTATTTTCCTCTGTTCATTGTCTTAACCTTTATTTTCCTCTGTTCATTGTCTTAACCTTTATTTTCCTCTGTTCATTGTCTTAACCTTTATTTTCCTCTGTTCATTGTCTTAACCTTTATTTTCCTCTGTTCATTGTCTTAACCTTTATTTTCCTCTGTTCATTGTCTTAACCTTTATTTTCCTCTGTTCATTGTCTTAACCTTTAATTTCCTCTGTTCATTGTCTTAACCTTTAATTTCCTCTGTTCATTAGGCCTTACAGAAAAAACCCATTCTCAGTTTTAGTCACATTCAATATCCCAGTCAATGGAAAGGATGAATATGAGTAAATGTACAAAGTAGTTCCGACAGAAATGAAATTAGTGAGCTAATCAAACTAAGTTGCCAATGCATTGATACGTTGAAATTAACAAACAAAGTTGGTAGTATGTGTCGATGCATTTACAACTTAATTTGTCAATGTGTCAATCTCAACGAGTCAATGCAATGACAAAAAATGAAGTATGCATGAGATATCACAATATGCATTTTTGTCGATAATGCAAAAACCGAATCACTCCTTTTACAACATAGTACTTCCACACGGAACTATTCCGTACACACCAGTTGACCTGATCCGCCTAAACTTGACAAAAAACCCTTGCAAAAAAAGATACATTGCTGGATTGAGTATATCTTCTACCAAGCCCCTATCTTTGCTCCTCACGAAAATACAGCGGTGAAGGAGAAACTTCAAACGCACTGTGCCACAACATATGGCAGAAGTGGTGTAAATCATATGTGGATTCTAAAAAATTCCAAAGGACTTTTAGTATAAATTCGAAATCGCAAATTTGTTCTCAAATCTACATCATCACAACGTATGACTTTTCAACACTTTACACGACCATTCCTTACGATAAATTAAAGACTAGACTTTTTGACACTATAGACAGTTGCTTCTTCAACAAAAGTTGAAGAAGAAAAATATTCGTATCTAGTGATCGGTCATCCAAAAACTACTTTGTTAAACACAACTTTGATTCACGCACAAGTACTGTGAAGTTAAAATTAAAAATATGCTGATGTTCCTCATTGACAATATCTTCGCAGTCTTTGGTGATCAGTTCTTCCAACAGTCTGATGAAATACCAATGGGTACAAATTATGCTCCTTTGTTAGCTGACCTGTGTTTATATTCTTATGAAGCATAGTTTATTCAAAAGCGTCTATATGAGAAGAAACTCGACATTTAGATATATCAACGACGTTTTATCTATTAACAATAACCATTTTCATTGATATGTCATCCCGTTGGGATCCGGGTTGGAATAGGTCCTCAGTACCTCTTGCTTGTTGTAAGAGGCGACTAAATGGGGCGGTCCTTCGGATGAGACCGTAAAAACCGAGGTCCCATGTCACAGCAGGTGTGGCACAATGTAGATCTCTTCCTGTTCAAAGGCCGTAAGCGCCGAGCATAGGCCTAAATTTTGCAGCCCTTCACCGGCAGTGGTGACGTCTCCATATGAGTGAAATATTCTCGAGAGGGACGTTAAACAATATATACTAGCGGAAAAAAGAAACTGTGCATTATAAAATTTAGTATAATTTTTCTATATTAATTGTTTATATTTATAAAATCTAAACAATTGATAAAGGTGACATTTTTTAACAATATCGGATAGTACCCGACTCAGATGCACGGACTTTTTCATGGTTAGTGAACACATGTTGTTTATTGAAGTGTTCGTACGCACAAGTTATACTGGCCAATACTGTTTGGAGTAAGAAGTGTAAAAGGTTTGTTTGGACACTATTCGTGAAGGAAAGCACTTTAGCTTTGACAAAATTTATCCTCCTGTCGTACCACGACTCAGCGAAAACCAACGTATCCGTGCTGTTGGGATGCTTCAAGCTGGAATGGCACAAAATATCGTAGCAAGGCACTTTGGAGTTCATCGGAACACCATCCAGTCATTATGGAGACGTTTCCAACAAGCTGGTAACACTCGGGATCGACCACGTTCTTGGCGTCCTCGTGTGACGTCGCGTCGACAGGACAACCACATTAGACTTGTGTACCTGAGAAATCGTTTCCAGACAGCAAGTTTGACTGCTCGTAGGATTCCTGGACTTCGACCAATCAGTCCAAGAACTATGCGTAATCGTCTGCGCGAGCACAACATCAGACCAAGACGTCCAGCGGTGCGCCCAATACTGCTTCAACGTCATCGTACCGCTAGACTAGCGTGGTGCAGACGACATCTGCGATTCAGAATACAGGACTGGGCCAATTTTCTGTTCACTGACGAATCCAGATTTCATTTGGATAGCAGTGACGGCCGTTACAGAGTATATCGTCGTGTTGGGGAGCGGTACCAGGACGCTTGTGTTGTGCAACGTCGACAATTCGGTGAAGGTGTGGGGTGGAATAACAGCACGTGAAAGGACCCCTCTACAAATTGTCAATGGAAATCTCACAGACGTACGCTATCGAGACGAAATTATTCAGCGCCATGTGATACCCTTCATACAGAGACAGCAAAATCACATCACTCTGCAGCAAGACGCAAGGCAACATGTTGCACGTGTAGTCAGGAACTTTTTTGACCAACAGAATGTCGATGTCTTGCCTTGACCAGCTGTTTCCCTCGATTTATCGCCGATCGAGCACGTCTGGGATGAACGACGTCAACGCCGTTTACCAAATCAGCCAGTGACATTGCTTGATTCTGGAACAACATCCCTCAAGCATTTCTGAACACTTTAGTAGCATCAATGAGGCGCCGTTGTCAAACATGCGTGAATGCAAATGGTGGTCACACGCGTTATTAACTTTGTTAATTCAAGTTCGAATATCAGTGTCTTTCGAGTTTGCTGAAATTGACGTTATTCGACGTTAACATTAATGAATTACGAAATGTTGCTTCGAATACATTTGTTAACAGTATTACAAAAAATAAAATTTGCTCATTGTAATTTTTTTTCATATATTAAATAATGCACAGTTTCTTTTTTCCGCTAGTTACATTATCATATTTTCATACGACATGTGAAATTTGAGTATATTTACAATCTTGGGTAATAATTTGAACTATGTTAAACTATAAGTGTTATAAGATACACGTGGTTTGCAATTACATTTTACATTTTATCTGGAAAAAAATCATTCTGGAGAAGGCTATTCACACTGTGAATGTAAAACGAAAGTAACAAACTGAATTCTGATGGTTTTGTGTTATATCTTTTACCCTGAGACAAAGTTAGTGGTCATGAAATCATTTACATGTACATAAATTAGATATGTGTACACCACTTACCCCGATCTTAGTAGATGCAATCTCAATAAGGATCTAATCGCGTTATACAGATGCCGCCCTAATAATTTTGAGAAAAAAAAAATGGAGAGGGGGATGAGGAACAAGAGGCCCATGGGCCACATCGCTCACCTGAGTCACCTTGGTCCATATCAGAAGACTTTCTATATATATTTGCATGTAAAACCGTAGTCCTTATTATGGCCCCAACCTACCCCTGGAGGCCATAGTTTTTGCAAACTTGAATCTACACTATGTCAGAAAGCTTTCATGTAAATGTGAACTTCTTTGGCCCAATGGTTCACGAGAAGAAGATATTTGAAGATTTTTCCTATATAATTGTATGTAAAACTTTGATCCCCCCTTGTGGCCCCATCCTACCCCCAGGGGCCATGATTTGAACAATCTTGAATCTGCGCTATATCAGAAAGCTTTCATGTAAATATTAGCTTTTCTGGCTCAGTGGTTCTTGAGAAGATTTTAAAAGATTTTTCCTATATATTTGTATATAAAACTTTCATCCCCTATTGTGGCCCCATCCGACCCCCGGGGGCCAGGATTTTAACAATTTAGAATCTGCACTATATCAGGAAGCTCTCATATAAATCTCAGCTTTTCTGGCTCAGTGGTTCTTGAGAAGAAAATTTTTAAAGATTTTTCCTATATATTTGTGTGTAAAACTTTCATCCCCTATTGTGGCCCCATCTGACCCCTGGGGGCCATGATTTTAACAATTTAGAATCTGCACTACCTAATAAAGTTTATCTATAAATTTAATATTTTCTAGCCCAGTGGTTCTTGAGAAGATTTTTTAATGACCCTACCCTATTTTTACCTTTTCTTGATTATCTCCCCTTGGAAGGTGACCTAGCCCTTTATTTTAACAATTTAGAATTCCCTTTACCTAAGGATGCTTTGTGCCAACTTTGGTTGAAATTGGCCCAGTGGTTTTTGAGAAGAAGTTAAAAATGTTAAAAGTTTACAGACGGACGGACGCCGGAATACGGGTGATCAGAAAAGCTCACTTGAGCTTTTAACTCAGGTGAGCTAAAAATGACAAATTCATGACGGTCAATGAAATAATACATTATTTGAAGCCATTCTTTGAAGCTTTCGTCAATATCTGCAACAATGGAGCAGCGAACACTTAAGTTCTACGATATCAGTGGTCACTGGAGCAGCGAAGTATGAACTTTTATTTTTACACAAGCTCGCCATGTATTTGTTCATGATAATTTGGATTCAACAGCTGTGCAACTAGTTTTGAATTACGAATTATTACGCTCGAGAATTTTTTACTCATGAAGATGGAGACGCCGGTGAAGGGCTGCAAAATTTAGGCCTATGCTAAACGCTGCAACCTTTGAGTAGGAATCTTTAGCGTGCCACACCTGCTGTGACACACCCCGGTTTTTGTGGTCTCATCCAAAGGACCGCCCCATTTAGTCGCCTCTTACGACTAGCATGGGGGTACTGAGGACCTTATTTTAACCCGGATCCTCACAAAAGAAAAAATATTATTGTTATGATTGATGTTGGTGGAAATATGAACCCCCCCCCCCCCTTACCCATCCGCCTCCCCAACTTTCTGATGTCCGCGTAATTCCATATGTTGAACATGGATCATTGTAAAACTTTTACATACATGGATATAGTCAATTCACGGACATGTACAACTTGATGCAATTGACACGCCCTCATCCGCCAAAATGTTGTTCTCCAACCATTTTTTGTTCTATAGCTTGAATCATCTTGAGTAATTGACTTCTCAAAACAGTCTCTAATAAACAGTGAAAATTTCAAGACTTTATGTATATCACTGTTAAAATATATTTGTAACATGTAGGCTATCTTTCATTGTCCAGAGTAATATTTTTCTGTGTTATATTATAAATGTTTCTAAGGTAGGTGATGAATTTGAATTTCATCCCCAATCACACCAGTATAATAATATTGCAAGCATTACATCTTCCATTCATTGATCAATGTGGAATTCTACTGCAAGTTTATGTGCACTCAATCTCATTCCTTCTAAGAGAGGATCTCTCAGATCTTTTTCAACGTATGGACTTCTTTTTCTCGTGTATAATTTTTTATTTTATTTTATACAATTCAATTTTTTTTAACCAAAGATTTTTGATGATTGTTCCTGAGTGCACTGGTCAATGACTCTTTGTTTTATGTTTGGTAAAAGGTGTTGAATTGAACCTTTATATTTTGTAGTGTTTGAAAATCCCAGATTATCTAGAATAGAAAATATTTTCCTAGTCCAAGTATTGTAATCACTTGTGGATTGGTAAAATTTAAAAGCCAAAGAATTAGACGTTATGAGATGATACAACTTTGAGAATGAAATATATAATAAAAAATAAAATCTGTTTTACCAATGATATATGAGTAAGTATTTTCTTCCCACGTTATACAGTGATTTGATTATATAATTGCTATAAACAGACTTCTCAGCGATGCCCTTAATGAAAAAGCGCGGGAAATTTTCTCCCATCAAGTATTTGACATCCGGTAGCGTGTGCATATGGCCAATGTTTACGATGTTTATAATGATGCATCTGATATATTCTGAAGGAAATATGATATTGAATTCAACAAAATAACTTAAAGCCAACAAATGCTAAGTAAGTATTTTAATTCGGAATGTAGCGTGTTAAGAATTATGAAGTTGCACATGTAAGCAGAAGGCTATACGCACAGTAAAGCCATATTCAGTCTTCCGTCACCGGGCCGAGCTGCGCTCGAGTTGTTTAGAAAATTTCTATTTGTCGCTGTAAACAAGAGTTAACCAACATCATTGGGTTGATATTGCAAATATACAACTTTACACTCAGAACCTTTACATGCACTATTGCTTGTCTGTCAAATATCTTTCTAAAAATAGATTAGGAGTTGTCACCGATATTACCAAAGAAATGACCAAAATTACCAATGAAAGGGCCGAAATTACCTCAAGATATGTTCATAGATATATGCCATCTAGTCACACATTAAATTTTATGAAGATTGGTATCGATTTGAAGGAATTGTTTCCATAAAACCGAATATTGTGCAGTGTGAATCTGAGTTACTTCCCTTTACATCCATTTTCAACGAATCTTCAACATGTCCCCTGTCTCGGGATTACGTTAACTGGTTTTGGGAGAAGCTATCACAATAGGGGACCAGTTAAGAAATGGCTGACGTAATCAGCGTTGTGATTTAAACCTGGGACAGGGGACATGTTGAAAATGGATTAAAAGCACTTTCAAGTGTTGATTTCCTTGTGACAGTTTTGTGCATTACTGTTAAATGTTTGAAAACAACTTGTCTATTGCGTAAATCCAGGCACATCTGAGTCGAAAGGTTGGTCGGAGCATAAACTGTCACCGACTCCGGCATTTACATGTTTTCCAGAATTAAAACATGAATGCTTGCGAAGAGAAGTCTGTGAAGGCTATATGCCTATCGATTTCTCTAAAGAGAATACAAAGTACAGTTATATGATTTATTTAATCCAAATTAGGACCCAAAGTGAACGTGCACAACATTCAACATCTATATGACTCAAATTACAATACAACACAGCACCGAGTTTTAGTACACAAATATATTGTTATGACTGGTAGCAATATCCAGTGTTAGTGATACAAGGTGTTGATGGCATCTGGGTGGTTTTAAAAAATATGAAGATTTTGAATTTTCTCCCAATAATTCACATACTTGGCAATATATAAAAGGAAAAAAGGTATCAAATCAACCAAGTCATCATGCAAAATTTCAGGAAGATATCATTTACAGTTGTGAAGTTATTTAAAAAAAACTAAAAAAAACATGCCAAATTTATCTGGAGCAGAGTTGTTGATATTTTTAAATCTTTGTCAGACATTTGGTCTGAAGGAGCTAAAGGTTCAGATACATACATGTACCTTGTAAATTGCATAGACTATTGAAAGAAAGAAGAAAAAAGAACTTCACCAAAATACCTGTTTTTAACGTGTTTGTTTTAAATGTATCTCCCAACCATCTTGGAACTCATGAAAACCACGGAAGTCTTCATGATTTTTGAAGTGGTCCGTGTTCAGAATTTTTAGCTCACCTGAGCTGAAAGCTCAAGTGAGCTTTTCTGATCGCCTGTTGTCCGTCGTCTGTCTGTCCGTCTGTCTGTAAACTTTTACATTTAACTTCTTCTCCAGAACCACTTGGCCAATTTCATGCAAACTTGGCACAAAGCATCCTTGGGTGATGGGCTTTCAATATGTTCAAATGAAGGGCCATGTTCCTTTCAAAGGGGAGATAATCACAAAAATGCAAAAATAGGGTGGGGTCATTTAAAAATCTTCTTCTCAAGAACCACTGAGCCAGAAAAGCTGAAATTTACATGAACGCTTCCTGACATAGTGCAGATTCAAGTTTGTTCAATCATGGCCCCGATGGTTGGATGGGGCCACAATAGGGGATCAAAGTTTTACATACAAATATATAGGAAAAATATTTAAAAATCTTTTTCTCAAGAACTGCAGAGTCAGAAAAGCTGAGATTTACATGAAAGCTTCCTGACATAATGCAGACTCAAGTTTGTTAAAATCATGGCTTCTGGGGGTTGAATGGGGCCACAATAGGGTATCAAAGTTTTACATACAAATATGTAGGGAAAATCTTAAAAAATCTTCTCAAGAACCACTGAGCCAGAAAAGCTGAGATTTACATGAAAGCTTCCTGAATTAGTGCAGATTTAAGTTTGTTCAAATCATGGCCCCTAGGGGTAGGATGGGACCACAATAGAGGATCAAAGTTGTACATGTATAACTAATAAATGGAAGAAATCTTTAAAAAATTTCTCCTTAAAAACCATTGGGCCAAAGAAGTTAACATTTGCACGAAAGATTCCTGACATAATGCAGATTGAAGTTTGTAAAAATCATGGTCCCTGGGGGTAAGATGGGGCCACAGTAGGGGGACAACATTTTACATACAAATATATAGGGAAAATCATTAAAAATCTTCTTCTGAAAAATCACTGGGCCAGAAAAGTTTACATTTACATGAAAGCTTCTTGACATAATCCAGATTCAATTTTGAAAAAATCATGTCTCCCGGGAGTAGGTGGGGCCACAATAGGGATAAAAGTTTTACATGCGAATATATAGCGAAAATCTTTAAATATGAGCCAAGGTGACTTAGGTGAGCGATGTGGCCTATGGGCCTCTTGTTTATTTCAGTAAATTCATTTCATGAACAACTATTCTGATGATGACTGCCCCAAGATCGAAAACAGTCAACCAAATAAAATTCACAAGTGCTGCATTCTTCAAGATTATGAAAACTATCATCGATAATCAAAATCGGAAGGCCTTCAGCAATGGACTTTTGATCGGCGATAATCGGTCCATCACTATTTTATATTAAGATAAAAAAGATTTTAAAGATTTCCCTATATATTTGCATTTAAAACTTTTATCCCCTATTGTGGCCCCACCCTACCCCTGAGGACCATTGAGTTTTCTGCACTATATGATTGATATAGAATGCACGTGGTGACATTCTTGTCACAAAATTGATAACAGAAAAGCTATATTTAACAGGGTAATATTCTCTAAGGATGATGAAATTGGCAGTTTATAGAATCAGTATAAATCAGCAAACTTAAAATGTATAACATTTGTTAAATTGTAGAGATGGAGAAACTGAGTGCAGTGAGTGTTAGCCTAAATAGGATAAATGGAGAAGAAAGTAAGTGCTAGAAAAATGTGATATTTACAGTAAGTGATACAATCATTTGGAGGGTGTCTTATAGTAATCACTCTACCTGTTCGTTTTAAGATGCACATAATAGGATAATACCACTTTCTATAGCATGCAAGAACTTTAGTTTATATTAGAATATTTTCATAGAATTGGAAGACCATAGACGGATTAGGAAGAGGGAAAGTCCTTTCAAATCTATTGGGTAAACTAGCTATTGCAATTGGTCTGCATTCAGAGATTTTTTTTAGGGTCTGTAGAGGGCCAAAATTCGGCCCCATTCTCAATGCTGAAAAGCAGGTGTTTTTCCCAAAATTCGTAAAAATTCCCAGATGATGGATGATTTGATAAGAATATGCCATAAGGGGCCATCCAACATCAGTGCCACTTTGTTGCAAAAAAAAATTGTGACAGTTTTTTCTCTGCCAAAGACTGGAAATTAAAGCTTGTCTAAGCCTGGCGCCACATTGATATTAAATTTTAAAATATCAAATGGTTAACTTTTTGCTTGTTTTTCTTATTTTTTGTGTGAAACAAATTTCCCAATTTTAATCAAATATCGCTATTTTTTCCTAAACTTGAAGGCCCTGGCCTCTGGTTTATAAGCCTGGCGTCACATTGATAATAAATTTTAAAATATCAAATGGTTAACTTTTTGCTTGTTTTTCTTATTTTTTGTGTGAAACAAATTTCCCAATTTTAATCAAATATCGCTATTTTTTCCTAAACTTGAAGGCCCTGGCCTCTGGTTTATAAGCCTGGCGTCACATTGATAATAAATTTTAAAATATCAAATGGTTAACTTTTTGCTTGTTTTTCTTATTTTTTGTGTGAAACAAATTTCCCAATTTTAATCAAATATCGCTATTTTTTCCTAAACTTGAAGGCCCTGGCCCCTGGTTTATAAGCCTGGCGTCACATTGATAATAAAGTTTAAAATATCAAATGGTTAACTTTTTGCTTGTTTTTCTTATTTTTTGTGTGAAACAAATTTCCCAATTTTAATCAAATATTGCTATTTTTTCCTAAACTTGAAGGCCCTGGCCCCTGGTTTATAAGCCTGGCGTCACATTGATAATAAAGTTTAAAATATCAAATGGTTAAAGAGACACTACAGCTCATTTTGCGCAAAAATCATTAAATGACAATTTTCCCAGCGCTTTTTCAATTTTTGTTGCATTGTTGTATGTATGAACTTTGTGAAAATAACACTTAAATCTAAAGTAAAAAATTCTCGTTTTAACGTAAAATTTAATACTTTTTGATGGCCTATACAAAAAAATTGAGTCTCCTCCTTTCGGTCTTCAGACGCATGCGCACAGACAGTAAACAGTGCAGCATGTCGTCCAGTGAGAGGAAGTGTAGTGGATAGATAGATCCAGAATTTTGACAGATTCTGTAAGAAAAGAGGTAAAAATAAAATGAAATAAAACTAATATGTGAAATAAAATTGACCTTGCGATCAGTATGACTGTTGGAAAACAAAAGGCTAGGAGAAACGATTATAACTCAGTGGCGGATCTAGCTAGGATTTCCGAAGGGGAATGAGAAAGTCGAATATTAGCCAAAGTAATCGGCTTTCTGGGTGCAAAATTTGGATTTTCACTCACAATTTGTGGCGAGAGGGAGGGGGATCCTGCCCCCTTCCCTAAATCTACCATTGGGACTAGCCGCGAAGACACTGCTTTTTAAAAGTAAACTTGTGCTATTTTTATCTGAACACACACGTGTTAGTTGTAAAAACATCGGTCAATTGGAACATGGAAGGGCTTCTGTTGAAACAATGATTTATATAATTACTTATTATAAGGAGCAGGGAATAATCTTATACTTGAAAGGTGAGTGTGGACCCCCTTGAAGGGGAATTTAAATAATTTCCTACACAAC